>NW_015386468.1:599051-611614 GCF_001527695.2 Protobothrops mucrosquamatus
AATAACTTTTTTTTGCACAGACTCAGTAGCACTTTCTTCACATTGGCTGACTGAGTTACCACATGACTCTTCCTGCTCATGAATATTCCAACATAATCTCACAATGTGCTAGAGCCAGTTAGAAGGCAAAAAGCTTCAGTATGTAACTGATTAAGGTCTTGTCAATTTCAGGCAGTAGTGTAAAGTGGCTGGAGGGTACTAATCAACTAATAGGAGAAGAAAACAAAAAATATTGATTTTAAGGGTATGCCTGCTACACAGAGAACTTGAGGGGAAAAAGGAAATCCTTTTGCTGGACATCTAATAACTCTAGCTACATGTAGAGTGCATCCTACACTATTATCTCCTTTTCAGTTATTCACTGCAACACCTTCAGCTTCAGAGATTTCAAGGGAAAACTTTTGCAATTGTTTCTTCTGTAGTAACCCCAACTATGATAACTTCACCCTTCCTGGGTAGGCTCATTTGAAGACTTAGGGCTAGGAAGTGGCTGGGCAGACAGCCTCTGTTGGAATATGCATTCAAAATTCTGATCCTGCAAAAGAAAAAAGTTTTCCACAAGCAAATAGCAGGTGGGCCAGCCAAAGAATCCAGTATATTTTCCTTCAGCTATCGAACTGGACTATGTAATTGACAAACTTCTTCTCATTCTACATTTAAAGCAGGGTGTTGCTCCAGGGCAGTGTTCCTTTTAAACAATCATCCTTCAAGCCCTGACAGATGATAGTTTAGTCATTGCTTATTTAGATATTTCTACATATGTGCTTTTATTTATAAACTAATTTATTTCCTTCATTCATATAAATGTGTTATGTTGAATAGATTATATATTATTACATGAAAATGCTTAAGAATTAGTCAAGAATTTATTTTGGCTAATTTTCATCTAAAAAATAAATAGTGCAAGTTACTTTTTAAACGTCATATTATTTGTATTTTATTTATTTATATTCTTTGCTCTTTTTTAAAGAAAAACTGATGCTAAATAATATACAAATGATCTATTTGCATTTTTATTCTTGTATTTTTGCTATTTTCTAATATTAAAACATTCAGTTACTTTCTAGAATTCATAATTAAAGTTTCTTGTAAATACTTACAAGATAATCACTAGAACTAGTAATGTTGCACAACTTTTTAACTTTAGCTAATCTAATTAGTAGCAAGCTACAGAAGAAAATGAAAAGGCTAAAGGTCTTGATTATTCCCTGAATATTTTTGAACAGGTGTTCATACATATATCACAAGAAGGACAGCTCTTTCATGTTACCCTGTCATATGATACCAATTATTTTAAACGTGTGTGACAAATCATTGAGACATTATAAATGGGAGGTTGCATCTCAGCAGGTTTTACCAGTAATCCTGGTGAACCAGAAAGAAAGTGTGTGGGCAGAGCAGTATCGCAAGGAACAATATGCTGTGAAAATATTCTCATTCCTTAAGGAGACTTGCATTTTAATCAATGGAATTTTGTCATTAATTTTATGTGTTTTGATTGTACTCTAACACAGAAACCTATGCACGTTTATGGAGGATTACATGTTTTAACATTTAGGGAAACATCACTACATAAGATCCAAGAACTTATATTTTTCTATAACATATAATTACTGAGTAAAATGGTATTGTATCTGTAATCTGTTCCATAGCTATTATTATGTATGCTAGCTCTTAATAGCTTTAGTAAATATATGCTAAGAAAGAAAAAAAAGAACTTTTGAAGCTTATTAAAACTGTATACACAGATCTGAACATTAGTAGAATACAAAATAACCTACACAAAAGAAAAAAGTGCAAGAAAATAAAAAGTTAAAGAAAAATAGAGAAAGAAAAAAGATACAAAGAACTGGCTTCCAATGTTCTTCACAGAGCTATCAGTGCAATTATATTTTAGCTGTCTCTAAACTTACAGCATGATACTCTTCTTTGCATAATCTCTCCTGTATAATCCTTAAAGCCATAAATAACAAGTTCATTTTTTTATTTTTATGTAAAAAGTCTGTAAGAGGTTCCCAGTCACCAATAAATGTAGATAATATCTTTTCTTGAATCAAAAAAGCCATTTATGCATTTTAGTAAAACTATCAACTTCACCAACCATTCTTCCATAGTGGGTAGTGTCAAATCTTGGACTAGTCTCTCCTCTTCCCCCCCCCTTTCTTCCCCCCCCAATCCACTTCACAGTATTGTTGTGGGGAAAATAGAAGAGGAAGCAGCATTGTATATGTTCACTGTCTTGAGTTATTTATAAAAATAATAAAGGTGGGATAAAAATAAATAAATATCATGTATTGACACATCATTTTAGAAAAAATCCTTGAGATCATAACACAATGTATAAGTTTCACCATTTTACTTATTTTCCCATGGAACCATCTTTATATAATAACCAACATTCTTAATCCATCATATCACATATTCTTCCTTTGTTTCAAATTTCAATAAAAGTTTATACATTCTAGCAATTACATGGTCACTATCAGTGTATAATTGTACTTCAAATTTTGTCTTACTTTGTGCCACGCTGTAAGTCTTTTGTTCTCTTGATTTGATTTTAAATTCTCCATGATTGTTTTCCAGTAATTCCTGGTATGTCAACTATTTGTCTTTATCTGCAGTTTCTTTTCTCTGATATGGTTCTTGAGCTGAAATCCATAAACGTTTTTGGAGCACAACCTGGATTTATATATATTCCATATTCTCATATGACATGTCTATCAAAATGATTTTTAAAGTCTTAACTTTATAATACCATAAATATCCATGCCATCCAAACCTCAGGTTATGACCTTTTAACTGTGAAAGCCTCTTGTTTCTCAGCAACATTCATTCTTTCATCCAGACCAAACAACAAGCAGCAAAATACAATTTCAAATCCTCCTCTTCTCTTTGTATCTTATAACTTTTAATATTTAACTTGTGTTTCTTTTTCTTGCCATATACATTTATAAATATTTTTGCCATTGTTTAAATGGTATAATCTGTTTCCAAAACAGATATTGTCTCACACAAAAACATTATTCATTTTTATCACAGAGATTCTCCCTATCAGTCACAATTTTAATTTCTACTATTTTAATATGTCTTTCTTCATTTCACTCTATGTCTTAATATAATTATTTTGAAATAGTTTACAATTCATATTTATCATAGCAATATTCCCAAGTAGTTTACTTTTTCTCAATCTTAGAACCACTTTTCTTCATCAATTCTATTTGATCTTCCAATTTCATATTATTTTATTAACAGCTTTGTTATCTGATTATTAATCTTAACATACTAAAGTCCTTTTATTTTCCAATTAATATTCTATCCCTAGTGGATCTTCCAAAATTAGCACCAGATCATCCACAAATACCTTTAACTTATGAGTTTCTTTTTTAACCTTAACTCCCATAATTCTCTCCCCTAGTTTTATATCTCTATTCAGCACCTCAGGAACTAAAGTAAACAAAAGTGGAGACAGAGGACATCCTTATCTTGTACCTTTTGAAATTCACAATGTTTTGTTAGATCTTCATTTACAAGTATTTCTGGTTTTTGAAAAATAAGTTGATTTTACCCATTCAAAAAATTATTTCCAAGGTTCATATGTTCCAGAACTCTAGACAAAAAAAACCAGTTCAAATTTTCAAAGGTCTCCTCTGCATCTAAAAATATCAATGCCACTTGTTTTTCATTATGTTGTTCCAAGTATTCCAAAATATCCAAAACATTTCTTTTATCTTGTAATTGTCTTTTAGGTAAAAACTAGCAAAGATCTTCATGAAAAAAAGTCCTGTCAAATTATCTTTAAACTTTCACCCAAAATGGTAGTAAACAATTTGTAATCATTATTCAATAAAGATATTGGTAAATAATTTATGGTTAAAGTCATATCTTGTCTTTCTATATTAGCCTCTTTTTTGCTATCAGGAATCTTTCCATTCTGTAGAATAATATTCATCATTTGTGTAAGGACTGTAAAAGTTCATCTTCAAAACATTTATGGTAAGAAACTAGCAACCCATTTGGATCAGATGCTTTTTGTGTTTTAATGTTTTTAATAGCTTCACAAGGTTCTCATACTGTTACAAGTCAATTCAAAATTTGTCTCTGATTCTCTTTAATCTTTGATAAATACTTTTTCTTTGTTTTGCATAGTTCATCTTTACTTATTTTCATCTCTCTCACTTTTAACATAGATAATTGCCTCTGTAAAGCTTAGTTTGGTGAGTAATAGTTCCCATCCCTTGGATTTTTTAAAATTATTTTCCCTTTTTTATTTCATCCAATGTTATTTATACTCTCTCTTGCCTTTTCTTTTTAAATTTATTAGGTACATTGTATAAAATATCTTCTTACAAAGCTTTACTTGCATCCCAAACCATCCTTACTTCTGTGCCTTTATTAAGATTATTCTCAAAAAAATCCCTTTAATTTTTTTTACAGTCTTCCACTGCTATTTCCTTTTGTAACAACTTCTCATTCAGTCTCACCTAAAACATACATTTTTTTCTTTTCAAAATTAAATTTGTTGCATTCAAAGTAATGGTAACTGTAATGACTCCACATTATAAACATTATTAGCCAAAGCCTTAGACATCTGAATCATATTTATTCTTGAAAAATATATTTTTCTGTCTTTCAGTATATTATTTTTAATCACCATATTTATATCTCCATGCATAAACAAGCTACAATTTATCCATTAAATTTAAAAAAAAATGTTTGATAGTTTGCCTCTTCGTTTTTATAGAAAAACCATTTCATTCTAATCTCCCAGGAAACATCAATTTT
Organism: Protobothrops mucrosquamatus; assembly: GCF_001527695.2. Classification (NCBI taxonomy): domain Eukaryota; kingdom Metazoa; phylum Chordata; class Lepidosauria; order Squamata; family Viperidae; genus Protobothrops; species Protobothrops mucrosquamatus. The sequence continues at coordinate 603,834 of NW_015386468.1, forward strand.
AATTAGAAAAATCCAATAATTTATCCATAAGTCCTTTGTAAAATGCTGTTTTATCTTCATTCGAGGCACAAATTCACAATATTAAAGTCTTAGCCCCCTGTAGATTACTTCCTCCCCAACTTATCTGCCATAATCATCAGTAAGCATAGGTTTTGGACATAGTTGTATATTTATTTATATACAAAACAACTCCATTTTTTACTTCCTGCTAAAATAAATTCTTCAACCAGAATTCTGTGATTCAAATATTTTACAACTTTTTCCCTAATACAGGTTTCTTTTAATCAGATCATGTCTTGCTTCACCTTTTTCAAATAATGAAATTTATTTATTTGATCTCTTTTGAAGAGGATTTGCTCCATTTATACTCTATGTTAAAAACTTATAATCCATAGTTAGGCTAAAATTTTTCCATAGTTAGGCCAAGATTTTTAAAAAGTCAATGCCTGTAGCACCCAATGTAGAATTTTCACATTTTTGTCTTGTTATATCTGTTATTATATTTGTGGATTATGTATATTCATAAAAATTATTTTCTGCATAAAATAATACAAGACTACATTTGCCTTAAATATATTTGATGGGTTTATAATATATTTTCTATAAATACTCCCAAACACACAACAGATAGGCACTTTATATAAAGCGTAATTATTAGTGGAAGGAACAAGGGCAGATGATCAAAGCAGCATCAGCTAATTCAATTCAAGTTTCACCCCTATTGTACTTGCAAACAAAAGGGGCAGAGCTTGTGTTGTGATGGTATAACAGAGTTTTTGGCATTTTGACAACAGTGATGGATCCTGCAGACATCTCCATAATTTACACAAAATGTTGTCTTATTAAGAATAATATTAGTTCTTAAAAACATACAAAATAAATGCAAAATTTATCTTTCAAAATCCTTGATGTTTTTTCCCCTCTGTGTTAATGTGTTTTACAGATTTAATGAACATCAGTATCTCTCAGGATACCTGGCATAAGCAGAAAACAAAGACAAAGTGTTTGAAAGGAGAAAAGGTAAGACAGTATATTTTATGATGTTGGTGTATTTCACACTGAATTATTTTTAGTAACAGTAGACAAATCATAAAGCTATGAAACTATTATTTCACTTTTAAAAATATGACATTGCTTTATTTTCATTTTAATAATAATTGACAGTCATTTGTGAAAAACTGATGTGTATTTAAAGAGAAGCTAGAATAATAAACATTGTCAGTGAATGTGACAGAGATAAAAGATGAGACATTTAAGTATTTAACTGGCAAAGAAGACATGATTGAATTCTCATGTTGTCAACAATTAAGAGAAACTGTTGAAAATATATAGTTTAGAACAGGAGAGGAATTTAGTTGCTTTCTCCAAATCATTATACCAATGTAAATTTTTCTACTCTAGAACAGAATTTTCATGTTTCCTCCCCCCTCCCCCCGGAATTACAGGGCAGAAAAATGAGTGAAGATCATCATATTTTAATCCTGTAGGCATGTAAGTGGAAGACAGTAAATTAGATCAGGAAACTGAGATCGATTTTTTTTCCTTTCTGGATTAGGGCCCTTTGCAATTAGATTGAACTTCCAGGTCTTGGTTATGCTGAGCAAAATTTATGAACTAGCCATGGAGATTTGAAGGTGGTTTTATGATCCCTGCTCTACTCTCAATTAGTTTTTTCAAAACCAGACAAACTTATGAACCTTGAAAAATGGATAAATAGGATTCTATGAATCCAGTATATTAACTATCTCACCAACATATTTTTCAAAGCCTTATTTAAAACTGATACAGAGTTTTACTTTCAAAAGTCACTGTAATTTCTGCATTGTCTGTATTTTAATCATTCATTTTATTTAATCAACCAAACAACAAATTAGGTTGCTACAGGAAAGTGAAGAAATTATTGATTTGGGACTCAGTTTCTCCTCAGCAATATCAGCTGCACTGTTATTGCTGGAAAGATTCAGACTCCAGTTATTGTTATGCAGATGAAATTGTTTTGTGTCAGAAAGTAGCTTCTTGGTTGTGCGAATGCCTATGTCTCTGTTCTATGTTCATGTTCTTCTTCTTCTTCTTCTTCTTCTTCTTCTTCTTCTTCTTCTTCTTCTTCTTCTTCTTCTTCTTCTTCTTCTTCTTCTTCTTCTTCTTCTCTCTCTCTCTCTCTCTCTCTCTCTCTCTCTCTCTCTCTCTCTCTCTGATTTCTCTAAGTATTACTTCATTAGGTCTTACTGTTATGTTTTAAAGTAGATTATGGATGCACTATGTAGCAGTGTAGTATTATCCAGTGGATGTTGAAGAACAGATTTTCCATATATACCCATGCTCTTATCCAAAGGCACCACTTTAATTTACATTATCCAATCTTCTACTTTGTAGTAAAACTATGGTTTTTTTAAATAAAATGTGAATTACTGTGCCTCCCTGTTGCTTTGTTAAAATAAAATAAGCTTCGCAAGGGAATGTTGCTTTCTCTATAAAATCGTTGATCATTAATTTTGCTAAGTTGTATAGAAATTTAGTAGTTGATTCCTATAACCCAAACATGGATTGGAGTTACCAATCACAAGCATATTGGGCAAGAACTTTGTAAAGGAGTGAAATATTTCTTTGTAAATAATAGAATTAGATTACAGCATTATAATTCAGTTAAAGATTAGAGTGGGTATCAATACAAATAGTCCTTAATTTATCAACCATTCAAAGTCATGACAGACTTCCACAGGGCCCCTTACAGTCCTTTTTGGAAGTTCCAACTGCCACCCCATCACATGACCACACATTGGGCACTCGGCACCTAGCCTGCATTTACAATGGTTTGTGGCAGCACATGGTCATGTCACCATGTTATATGTCATTTTTGCCAAAAACAAGCATTTGCTTCTACTTTTTTTGGCAAAACCAGCCTATAGCAAATAATTGCTCCTTAACAACTGCAATGTTTGCTTAAGAACCACCACAAAAAAGTCATAAAATTACATGGGTGACCTGCTTTAGGACCATCATGACTTAGGCTCCATTATTGTTGTAAGTCAAGGATTACCTGTATTGAAGACATATAGTCATACGTATTCTATATTCATTTTGTAGCATTGCTTGTCCCAGTTTAGAGAATGAATTTATCATAATTTACCATGTTAGACTTTTTCCTGCCAATATTATAAAAATCAAGATGGCCTAATTATACAAAAAGAATTTGTGCTGGAAAAATATTGTTAAATCAGGATAAAAATTTCTTCAACTATCTACTCTGAGTGTAACTGTGAATCTTTAAAAAAATGCAGTTTCTAGTATTAATATTACAGTATACTGTTCCTCAGGGCAAATTAAAATTAGTGGTGCTTCTATACTTACTAATAGGCATTATTATACTTAATTTGGAATATCCTCTTGTAGGAACGTTAGTATTTGTGCTGCTATTTATACATTACTATATGCTACTAATAGAGTTTATCCAAAAACCAGGACCCATGACTCCTATGGGATTGAAATTTGCCAATTTTGTGTCTGGTTCAGCATCAGCATCATGGCTGCTTGACATTTTCCAGAAACCTGTAGGTTGTATAACTCAAGGAAGGGGTATATCCTCATTGTCTTTTCACCTCCCTTTGGCCCCTGTTCCTAATAGGTTGGTGGGAAGACCTGACAAACAAGCAGCCATTAGCTGCTTTGGAACCAAGCCCAAAATTTGAAATCTCTTAATGATGGTGATCAGTGAGAAAAAAAGAAAGCAACTCAGATCTCTGCTGGCAAAGCAGAGCTGGCTGGGGATGCTGTGAGAGAGCACAAGCTGGGGATGCTGTGAGAGGGCACAAGCCAGAATAGAGAGAGGGTTCACAGCTCCTTTTGTTCTTCTCCACCCCCCAGCAAAAATGGCAGATAGTTCCAAGGAGGAGGAGGAGGAGGAGGAGGATGCTTCATCAGGGCTATTCTGAAAGTCATGAGGGGAAAGAAAAAGACTTAAGCCTATATTATATGTGGAAAGAAGAATAACCCAATGGATCATGGGCTATCTAGTAAAAATATATTAGATATAGAAGTACCTTCTTTTGTAAAGCATTATCAATAATGCCTTTCATTTCCTTCACACTTTGTCAAGTGTTTTATTTGTTTCTTCAGAAAAGCAGCAATTTGTATGAGCACCGATATAATAAAGCATGTCAATCTTTAACTATCCATTCTTCAAACTTATGTCTTGTCAGTTATTGGAAAATTGTTCCTGTCTTATAGTGAATTTTCCTAGGGTTAGCATTTAGATTTAATAGCTAATGTAGAGACTTGAATATACTAGTGCCCCCCGTGAGAGGCACATGGATCAGTAACTATTCATAACTGTCTACTTTCTGGGACCGATAAGTAGTTATGTAGATATGCTACATCCTAACAAAATGAATACTGTACAATCATTTCCTTTAAAAAAATGAAACTCAAAAATTTAGCTTACATCTGTCAGACATAACAGCATAGAGGTTTTTTTAATTGTTACTGTGAACTTGTGTATGTTTCTACTGTGACAGATTCCTTTATATATATATATATATATATATGTATGTATGTATGTATGTATGTAATGTATGTATGTATGTATGTATACACACACACACACACATGAAAATCATATATGCTCATCCCTGTGATGAGCAGTGTTTAAATCTCCAATTGAAGTGCAGCTGCAATCCATCATATCCCCCCCTCCCTCCCTCCCCTGAACAAATTCTGGTCAGTAACCAGAAATAAAATATAACCAAACTATTTAAATCCAATTCAAAGGAAATTGAGTCAAGCCCTTTAAAGATGCTTCAATGATGGGACTTGGAGCATGCCATGCCAGAATCAGAGTTAGGAGGACCTGACCCCATGTCTTGAAAGAGCTTTAAAGGTGACAATCCACACTTTGAATTACCCCAAAGGTCTACCGTAAACCGGTGCAGCTTGCATAACTGTAGTGTAGCTAATTTAGCATGTGCCACTGCATTTTGAATCAGATAAAGTTTTCAAATGCAGCCCCACATAGAGCTCATTACAATAGTTTAAAAAGGAATATGATGAGCATAAACCATGATTCCCAATCTCAGGAACAGCTCCCTTGTGTGATTATGCAAAAGCCCTCATCACCATAATCTAGTCCTTGAGCAAAATTATGAGTCCAGGAGAACCCCAGATTGCACACCAACTCTGCCTTGCAGAGTGCGACCCATCCAGTTAATGATGAAAAATCACTAGATACTAGATCACTAGATAGATCCTAAAAACTAAAGCTACTCAGTCTTTTTTTATTAATTTATTTCTTTTATCAACAAGAACAAAATAAAAACAGAAAAGCGAATATCCAACACTAACAATGAAAAAAAACTTTCTTCTGTACAAAAAAAGAAGAAGAAAGCCAAATATCAAATAGATCTAACATTGAACATAAAAAATCCACCCTGGCTGGATGCTGAAAAGTAAATAAAAAAAAACTGATAGGTTCTCCTCCCCTTACATAATGGGTCTCCTTATTTAACAAAAATACTATGTTAAATAAGCAAATATTCCAGATGAGGAAGTCTCTGTCTATATCAAATTGACCCAACATCTAATCATAAAATATATGTTAAAAGAAAAAGAAAAAAAGTCAACAAGTTAGCCCAAACATCACCCTAATCTTCAAATCTCTTTGTTAACCATCAGTGGTTATCAATGCATGACAATAGTTTAAACCGGCAATGATAAGGATATGAGCCAATATACAGAGGACCTTTTGCCCAGTGTTAACCCCACTAGGTACACCAAACCAGGAGATTGAGATTGGCTGTAATAACAGGACCTTGCAATTCTGATTGTGCTATATTTTCCTTCCCTTTTTATACTGTATTGAAGCAGGGACGGATCAGCTTTATCCACTTGTGAATACTAACATGTTTCTCAGAGACCATAGGGTCATTAGGATCCTTAACTTACAGACCTCTTTCTTCATAAGCTGTGCATTCCCATGAGAAGATAACATTGAAACAGGCAGAGACCATGTTTTGCTTGGGTTCAACTTTAGCTAGTCCTACCCAAACGAGACACACATATTGTCTAGGCACCAGGACTGCATTGCAACAGCACCTCCAAAATGGCCCAGCATGAGCTTCAAACAATCTTCCTTAGCAACTTTGAATGACCTTAGCAGCTTTGTGTAGATATTAAAAGTGCATGGAAAAGGACTGGCAGGCCATTAGGCTAACCTCTCCCCCCCCACACACACCATCACTGAGTGGAAACAGCTGCTATGGAATTAGCAGAATCATTGCTGCACATTGTTCCCAATTCTCACCATCATACACAGAGAGAAAGAGACAGTCCAGTGGGATACCATGGTTGATTATGTTAAAGCTGCTGAGGGATATAAGAGGACTGTCCAGGTCCTGGCAAAAATGACCCAAGTAATGACTGTTTCCAGGTCTGAACTCTAGCTGAAAATGATCCACAATTTTCCTCTTTTGTAGTTGTTCCCACACCATCATTCCAACAATATTCCCTAAAAAGAGAACTGAAACCAGTTAATATAACTATCATCTACTGTAGCTCAGATATGACAAACACAAGGCCCGTGGGCTGGATGAGGCCCGGGGAGGGCCCAGATTTGGCCCCCAGGGGTTGTCCCAGAAATGGCAAGGGACTGGCCCACGCTGCCCCAGCCCTGGTCCACCACAGCCCAGCTGGGTGCCTTGGAGCACGTGCAGGAAGTTCAGGGGCTGGTGGCAGCAGCAGCTCATTTGCTTTAGCCCTCCCCTCCCCTTCCAGCTTAACCCCGTCAGGCCTGGTCAGGAGTGGAAGAGAAGGAGGCGGAGGAAGCCGAGGTGTTACAAAAAAGGAGAGCTTCCCCCATTCTTCCACCCCTTCTCTTTTTTTTTAACTTCCTACCACTCTGTTCAGGTGCAGCTGAGGAAAAGGATGAGGAGGAGAAAACAGGAAGACAGGGTGTGTGTGGGTGTGTGTGTGTGTGTGTGTGTGTGTGTGTGTGTGTGTGTAAGAGAGACAGAGACAGAGAGAGAGAGAGAGCCAGGAGGGGGGGAGGAAGCCGAGGTTTTACAAAAAAGGAGAGCTTTCACCTTTCTCCCCCTCCTCTTTTTTATTAACCTGTGTGTGTGTGGTGTTTTTATGTGTGTGAGAGAGAAAGAGAGAGAGAGAGAGAGAGAGATTGAGCCAGCAGGGAGTTGCAGAGTAAGCAAAGTTACAAAAAGGGGATCTTTCTCTCTGTCTCTCATACACATACACACATACAGGGAAAGGTGGTGTGCAGGCGGCTAGAGAGCAAACTTGCAGATTAGCTTTGTGGTCTATTCTTGCCTCCTCTCCTCCCTAAAATAATAAATAATAATAAAACTCTTTGGATTGAATGGGAAATTAGGAATTGGTGTGAGTTGAAATTAAAAGGCCAAGTCAACTCCCCCCCCCCAAATTAATTTGTCGGAGACAAAAATACTTCCCTTCATCTGCTCTTTTATCATTTAATCCAGCCTTATCCAGACTAATATATTTTGGGTGTCATGAACCACAGTTCCCATCATCCTGTGGCTATGCTGGCTAGAAATGCAATGCCTTATTTTCTCTGCAGTATGCACCTAGGAGGCAGTAGGTCTGTGGGATTTAGATGTATTTAAACATTTGTTTCTTCTGCCTAATTTATTAAATCAACATCTAATTTGAAATTAAAAGTTTCTGAGAAATCCAGGGTGGTTTACAAGAAAACTCTCAAAGACAGCTATTGTAAAGCATCACTAGCACTGCTTAAAACAATATTAAAAGTATGTATTTTAAGA
>NW_015386468.1:612069-621383 GCF_001527695.2 Protobothrops mucrosquamatus
GAGGGAGGGAGGGAGGGAGGGAGGGAAGAAGGAAGGAAGGAAGGAAGGAGATTGGAATAAGAGGGAGGGAGGGAGGGTCTGAGGGAAGTCCTGCTTTAGCACTTGGCCACCAGCAGCCCTGTTGCCCTTTTGCCTTCCCCTGGTGGTCTCCCATCCTATTGCTGAGGATGCTTTGGTTACAAAGCCAGGTTTCCTCGCATGGAGAGGGAGTGGGCCTCCCTCTGACCCACGCACCTTGTCCTCCTGCACCCACCATGAGCAACCTGGCCAAGGAGAGTGAGCACAGCAGCAGCAGCATTGAGGAGGAGGTAAGTGCAGCTGGGCACCCCCTCAGGGAAGTGCGGCTAGGCTAGGCAGGGCTGTGGGGTCCTGGTGCCGTGGGAGCTCAAGGGCCGGGCTGGGCCCTTGACCTCCACTGCCCAGGGCTCTGGGAAGTCCATGCCACTGTCCAGGGGCCCCGTGCACAGCCTGAGGCTCAGTGAGGCTCCTCCAGTGGACTATGCCCTGGCACTCGCCCCCTGTCCCGCCCACCCTTCCCCACCCTTGGATGCGCCTCATTCCTGCCCAGGCCCGCACAAATGCCCCTGACGTGAGTGACATGGAGCTGGCCATGCCCACCCAGTAGGCCATGCCCATGCCAGCCACACCCACCCAGCCCCCCAATGGTAACCACGATGCTGATGCGGCCCTCAATGAAATTGAGTTTGACACCCCTGATCTAGCTCCAAGATAGGGGTGCACTTCAACCACTTTCAAGGGTCTTGCAAAGAGGTGTTGAGCTTATCCCAGATCCAAGTAACCATGTCCTCATGCACTTCCTGTAGAAGCCAAAAGGATTGAGCCCACAAGTGGCAGAGGGTATCCAAGACATCTACTTCATTAGGGGTTATAGGGCAAAAAAAGCCACAGTTAACATGGAAAGACAGCATCTGAGTTATCTCCTGGACTCTAGCCATGTGGAATCAAGAACTGAGTGAATTGCCAACGAAGCAGATCACAGCAGCCAGATGGAGATCTTTAAATTGGCTTCTCCCCAAAATGAATTAGCCATGCTTAAAAAAGACTGTTGAATGACAGGATGCCAATGCAATAAGAGAGAAGTAAACACAGTTTGCTTCTCTTATCATGGTCAGATCCACTTTTTGTTTCCCTGCAACAATACTCTAAGAATTGTTTCTGTTTCTTCAATTCCCACAGATGCTTGGTAAACCAGTAACCCTTCAAAGTTTGCCACCTGGGAAGCAGTCCTAGGTAATTAGGCTGCTTGTCACCATTTTTGTTCTTAAAATGATTATTTGGGACATTCAATCAGGATATGCCTTTCTTTAAGTTAAATCTATCCTTCCATACTCTTGCAAAGAATTAGTCTTGTCAGAGTCTCAGATTCTACCCTGAAATAGTTGTGTCCTCTATTCTAGCAGTATAAATACCTACTATGTAACTTGAATATGTATCCTATCTTCCAAGGACATGTGATTACTCTTTAAACAGACATATATCTGAGGTAGCAAATCTTAAAATATTGAAACTATAATGACAATAATCTTATGGTACAAAATAGTTCATAAATAACTAGAGAAGGGATAGTATAACTTAGATTTAATCTTTTTCATTTAAATATCATTAGTGTCTGGGTTCTTGATCAAATGCCCAACTATAAAAATATACTGGGTCAAACATTCTGTCCTTTTTTAGATTAATTACAAAAGAAACTGGAAAGCAAATCACCAAATTCAAAGATGCTCCAACATGTAGATTCAAGTCATTCTTAGAAAAAAAATCAATCTAAATCTTTCTTTGTTTTCTGGGATATGAGTGTTTTTATCATTGGCCATACCAACCACACCCTCGATATAGCCAATAGGTATCTTGGCAGACATTTTATGAAATTGACCATATCACAGACTCAACTTTCTAAGTATATGCTTTCCCACACAAATGATTGAAGATTCCTACAATAGAAATGATAATATAGATTAAGAAGCCACTAAATATACATTTTAGAATCACTCTCTAAAATATACTCATTGTTGTAAGATTGACTGGGTGCCCCTTGAAGTGAATATTTTCACCAGGCTGAAATCATGAGAATAGCTTTCCTCCATGTATGCATCCATTCATACTATATAGACTATGCTAGCACTGTTTAAATAGGTAATGGTTTGTTGCCAAAGTGAGTGAACCAAGGGCAGCTGTCACTGTCGTAATAGAGACCAGAAATTATCAGAGTGATTATTTGCCCTGGGTATACCATGTTAGGCAGCTGAATATGTGAAAATCTGTTTTAAATTCCCATATTGCCTCATTATGTTACTACATTGAGCATTCAGAGGCTTTGTGGGAATTTAAAATGATAGCTCCCAGCCAGCTTTTGACTGCATTTTTGCCACCCCTGCCAAGAAAACCTGGCAACTTCAGCAGTGGCCCACCAGAGCACAATTTGTCCAACACCCCTTAAGCCTCAATATCCACAATTTATTATTAACACAAATCCTGTTTCTCTAAAAAAATACCTTCCAATTCCTTGATTTTAAATCATTCTATTGAAAAAGTCACATTCCTGTAAAGGATGAGTTTCATTATAATACATAGGCAAATTTTGTGAATTTTAGAACTAGAAAAATTAATCATCTGTGCTACAGAAATGGTTCAAAACCATATAATAGAAACAGGGAGATAAAGATGCTCCCATGATCAAAACAGTCATCCAATGGCATTTTTGTAAAAAAAGAAAAAAGAAAAATCCAATGCAAACATCAGTTTTGAGAGGATATGAAATATTTCTGAGACTAAAGTACAGGGCAAAGGATTTAACCTCATATCTCACCAGTGATTTCCTTCTACAACCTTTTTTTAAAGGTCCCTTTGTGTATTTAATATATCTCTTATTAATAGTAGTATTTCTACCAATACCCATTTTTATAGGATTTTTATTTATTTTTTTAATTGTTTTAATTACTTAGATATTCCATTTTGGTTTTTGGTGTACACAGATCAAAGTCAATTAGATTGGGGGAATTTATAAATAGTAGTAAATAACATCCATTTGGGATCTTTATTTCTTTTTAACTTAAAGAACAAGAGGCTAATACTCACCAAATCTGTAAATGTTTTGTTGAGACTTTAGTGGCTGACTAGCTTCTAACTGTCCTCTCCCTGTTTGCCAGTTGCAGTTTTCCTTAGTTTATCAAGGAATTTCAGCAATGAACTGTGCAGGAACCATAGCTAGAGCATTGCTAGCCATGGTTAGCCATGGCAACCAAATGATAGAATCAAACCCAGCTCAGAGCTCATGACAATATGAAGTCGTTCAGGAGCTATGGAAAGCATTTTTAAGCCCTAGATGTGTTCTAGCAGAAGCTAGTTAGCATCTACAAGCATGCTTTAATTTGAATTCCTACAAATTAAATAAGCAGGTGGTTGGAGAAGATGCCCTATATACCCCTTCCAAGAAGATGCCCTATATACCTCTTATGTTTCTTTGAAATAGTTAAATGCCTACAATTTCATATGTGAGCTGGAAAATTAATTCCTCAACTAAATTCATATTCAAAGCAGAAATAATACAATGGAATTTCAATTACTGAAACATTGCTTAATTATCATGTTTGCTGTTATCTTGTTAAGATATTTCTACACAGTTATCATAAAAAACTCTAAATCTATTCTGATATTTTTCAATGGTTTAGATATCCTTTTTAATTGCAGAAGTCTATCAGTTACCCACTGGATACTGGGAAATGATTTAAATACTGAACTATATTATAGTTGGGTTCATAAAGTCTCTGTGAATTCTTTAACACATGACACAGATTGTAACACTATATCTATATCTATATCTATATCTATATCTATATCTATATCTATCTATCTATCTATCTATCTATCTATATATATATATATATATATATATATATATACACACACACCTTGCATGCAGGTATGAAAAGGGTAAAGTAGTTCAGAAAATATAAAATATAAGATTAAAAAAGGCTGCATTCAGAGACTAAAAAAGCAAATTTTTGAAAGTTGTAAAATAGTTTATGTGCATAATTTTCATGATATTTCTCTCCAAGCAATAATTTTTTGTTTGCTTATTAAGATTTTAATCCAAGATACAGGCCATCTTGCCACACCTTCCCTATGCCATTAAAATGTTAAAATACAGTCAGTCTGTGTGCAAGAAATGAAGGTGACAGGAAAAAACCTTGAAATCCACAGCAAAGATTAGTAAAATCTGAAAGTGGTTTAGGATTCCTAGTGGGATTTCTCCCTCTTTTAATAACAAAGTGGAAAGGGAAAGAATATGCACAGCTTACTTGTCTTCTTATTTCTTTTGATCTGAAAGAACAATCAGATAAGGGTGATTTCTGAAGACAGTTGCCCCCAGTGATAACCATCATCATCAACAGGAGGCATTCAGGTACTGTCACTGGAGCCTTCCATGTTCAGAGGACGGGCATTTTATCTTTTTATAGTTAAAAACTACTGCTGGGTTTTCTGTTTATAGCATACATGTGGAATGATGAGTGTGTAGAAGAAAAACGAACTTTGAAAAGGAACAAAGTCTGAACTTCAGAGACTGTCAGAAGGAAATAACAATTTAAGGTTAAGGTAGGAAATCTCATGCACACACAAAAAATGCCTGTGTCCAATAATGGAATAAACTAGTGTTGTGCAGCACACAAAATACCTTATCTAGGGTTTAGCTGACATTTTTTTCTTCTTATCTCAAATGTGAAAAAAGCAGTTGAACTCTGATTGATATTTATTTATAGACAAGATGTAGATTGTCAAAGGTTAGGTCAGTTGAACTGAAAAAACTGAATATAGAAAGATTTTGCCAAGATAACAGAATGTCATAATAGTGTTATGTGGGATTCTTTCCTAGTTATAGATTCATAGTATTAAGCATACTTTTTCTGCAAAATTATAGGCAAAAGTTAATTGGATTTTGTGTTGTGTCTATTTTACTCAACTTGCTATTTCAAAGCAGACATGCATTCCATTAATGAAAAAGATTTAGCATCTAAATACATATATTCCCATAACATTTATCTGCATAACCAGCCAGCCAGACACTCAGAAACTTTATATCAGTCAATGACTAATAAAAAATACTTTCAATAAAACAAACAAGCAAAATTAACACATAACATCAAAGACTTGGTAACCATTTGTAGGTAAAACGTACATATAATGTAGCAGAATTTCGCTACTTTTATAGAAATAGATTTGTCCTACTTATCTAACAAATAATGCAAGTAAAAATTATTGGAGCACCCTGGAAATTTAATTTAAAAAGGACTAATCAAACTGTTGACAATTGTCCCTGTAAAACTCTCAGTACAAAAGACCATGGTCAGTATTGAGTTTTCTAAGGGGAACCTACTATATCTTAAGTGAATCAGCCTTCATGCAACCATGTTTTGAGCTGGAAATAGCTGCATAGTTCCATCTTTACCCTCAAATGTTAGATTATAGGAAAATGGGTGGGCAGACAAGTGGCAGTGTGGCAGTACATGTCGTAGTTCACTTCACAATGAAATGGAAACATGTTAAGGATGTATGCAATTCAATTAGACAATATCACATAATTAAAACATTGACGTATGCCACAAATTATTTATTTTCCTGTGTACTATTGCTTATTTCAGCAATATGTGGCAGAAAAATATCTAGAGAAAAAATCTTGCATATTTATTAAAGCTTATTCTGTTGTGTGTGTGTGTTTGTGTGAGGGTTTGTGTGCTTGTGTGTGGTATTCCATGATCATGAGATTACTATCTGCAATCTTCCCTGCCAACTTCCTACAAGCAAACTCAATGTGGAAGGCAACAGGGAAGGTTGAAAGTCACTATTCCATCCCAGTCTCTCTTCATTTGCAAATATTGTACCCTCCTATACCCAATTTGCTCACATGCACATAGACATTAACCAGTGCCCACCTTCTCTAGGCCTCTCTGCACTTGCACATGCTCAATGTGCTCCTCCCCCAGCCTCTTTTTGCTCACATTTGCATGCTCCCCCATACACACCCCAGTACTCTCCTTCCCAGTCGTCGCTATGCTCATACACACATATACCCCCGAGGCCCTTCCTTCCTGGGTCTCTCTGCACTCAAACACATGCATAAAACCAGCAGTGCCTTTCATCCCCATCCTGTCTGTGCTACACTGCAGCACCCCCTTCCCTAATACACACATGCATCACTAAGGGATGGAAACACATGACGTCACATTTTATGACTTTATTACTTGGCTATAAAAAAAACCTGATTACTATTGCCATCATAACTCGAGGATTGCTTTATTTAATTTGGAATCTTTAAAATGTGCCATGATTATTATTATCATCCCTTCATTTGCAATTTCATTCTCAGTTGCAATCCAAGTATGAAGTGATTCATTAGAGATGACCAAGGAACCAACTTATCTAGTTATCTGAGAGCAGTTTGATCCTGTTGGACCTAAGGAAGTGGTCATGGTCCACAGGGGTATTAGTGCAACTACTTGTTTATTAGATCCTTGCCCCCCTGATTAGTAAAAGCCTCCAGGAGAATGACTTGCACGTGGGTACAGGCAATAATTAAAACATTGTTGTAGGTGGGGGTGTTCCCAATAACATTTAAGGAAATCTTGGTCTGCCTCCTCCTTAAGAAACCTTCACTGCATCCCCCCTGCTTGGACAATTTATGCCCAGTTTCCAACTTTCCTTTTTAGGGAAGGTAGTGGAAAAAGTTGCACTGCAATTTTAGAGGATTCTGGATTAAATGAATTAGCTGCACCTCTTTCAGTCAGATATTAGGCTTGATTATGAGACAGAAATGCCGTTGATCACACTTGTAGATGATCTCTGGTGGAATAGTGATGGGAGTAGTGTCTCTATCCGTGCTTTTCTTGACTTCTCAGCAGATCTTGATACTATTGACCATGGTATCCTTTTGGGATGACTGCAGGAGGCTTGGTAGCTCAGTGTTGTATTGGTTCGTCTCCTTTTTTCAAGGCCAGTCCCAATCAAGCAATAGGGAGTGAGATATCCAGTTCACGGCTGCTCCTTTCTGGTATGCCACAGACGTGGAACTCTCTCTGCTCCTTTTTAAAATCTACATGAAACTGCTGGGTAACAGCATCACCATGGGATGAGATATTATCAATATGCAATAATGCCCAACTTTATATCTACATCCTTAGTGACCCAAGTGATGCTGCAGCTGTAACTCACAGTGCATAAAGGCCATGGGAGTTTAGATGGGGGACAACAGGCTTTAGCTGAACCCTGATAAGATGGAGTGGCTTTGGGTTCAGAGGCCCTGGGATCTGAGGGTTTATCATCCTTAGTTGTGGATGGGGTTGCACTATTCCAGACAGACCCTATGTGGAATCTGGGGGTTCTCCTAGACTTAAGATTCCTTGTCAAAGAGAAGTTGGCAGTCATGGCTAGGAGAGCTTTTGCAACTTCATGTTGTGCACCAATTGCACAGTTTCCTGCATTTTGAGGCCCTTTTCTGCAGTCACTCATGTCCTAGTCATCACTCAGTTAGCTTACATGGAGTTATTGAAGAGAATTCAAAAGCTACAGCTGATGCAGAATGCAGCAATGCAGACATTTCTGGAGGCCTCATGGGTGGCACATGTGACACAGCTGTTATGCAGGATGCACTAATTGCCAGTTTGCTTCTAGGTCCAATTCAAGATGTTGGTCATTACCTTTAACATCTTTTTTGACATGTGTGCAAGATATCTGAGGACCTATCTTATCATGATGGGATTAGCCTGCCCCATTCATTCCAGCAGAAAAGGCCTACTTTGGATCTTGTCTTCTAAAGATTTTCAGCTGGCAAGGTCCAGGAAAAGGGTCTTTCCTGTTATGGCCTAACCCTCTGGAATATTCTCCCATTGGGAGAATACAATTTCTTGATTTTGCTCCTCTTTATAGTCTTTATATGGTTTTTATGTTGTTAATAATTAATAATGTTCATGGTTTTTAGGGATTTATTCATTGTTTAGCTTTGTTGTATCCTACCCAGAGTTACTTGTTTGGTGAGATGGGCAACTATTATTACAAAATTTAAAACCTGGAAAGTTGTCCACCATCTCATGTCCCCAGTGCACTCTCCTATCAAGTTCAGAATAATATATAATGATTCACTTGTAATTTAATGAATTTTATTTTCTGGATAAACTGAAAAATCTTTAACACATTGGTCCTGAAAGAAGTAGGCAGCGTTGTCAGAAACGTATCTAAATTGTTACTGAAATATATTTTCCTGAATATGTTTGGCCACATCTAATTCATAAAAATTATGGCAATCCATAGTAAAAACTAAATATTAATCAGTGGATAAACATTGCTTTTGCAATTGCTTTTATATTGTTCTACAAAATTTTGTTCTACAAAATCTAATTATCTGTTACTTTATTTGAAGCACAATACTCATGAGTATTTATTGTCTATCATTCAATTCCCATTAAAGGTGTAGAATATTGTAATGATAAGAATCGTGATACCTTATGGGAATATGCAGGTGTTCAATTGTGTGTATTATACACAGTCTGTTATTCCAGCAACATCCCACACTTAATTGCTCATATTTCTCATATCACACCTCTACTCATAGCTTCATTTATAAATCAGTGCTATGCTCTCTGAAGGAATGTGCATGTAAACATTTTCTGATTTGCTAGTTCAGAAACACTGTGATATAATATGCTTCTGTGAATTTCCAGTATTAGTATCAATTTCACTCTTAAATATTGTATTATATAAACAGAAACAGAATTAAATGACAATGAACTGGCACAGTATTTCAAGTACTACTATTAAAATAGAGTTTTATCAGGTGCTATACTAATAAATAATGCTTATCAGAAAATAAACTACAGAAGGGAATGAGTTACAAATTTTCCTTCATGGCTTGTATGAGCCTGATCATTATTATTATTATTATTTTCAAAGAAATTTTATTATTTTCCATCATAAAAAAACAATCATAAGCATAATAAACACAGTAACAAGTAAAAACCCCCCACCCCACCCCGGACTTCCCAAACCTAATCCCAGGATAATATTCATATATAAGTAAACAAATACTAATATCTCTAACTCCACAAAGTATCTTAATCTACATAAAAAGATAGAAAGAATAAACAAAATAAAAAAAATCTAAAAACCTAAGTTGTATTCTACCACTCTATGCTTCTTTTGAATATAAACAATCCATCTTCTCCATATTGATAAAAATTGTTCATTTGAATGGTTCTTCAGATAAGCCGAAATCTTTGCCATTTCAGCAAGATACGAAACTTTCAATC
>NW_015386468.1:622585-636660 GCF_001527695.2 Protobothrops mucrosquamatus
GGAGAGAGTGGACAACCTTGTCTGGTACCTTTTTGTATGTCTATAAGTTCTGTCAAGTCTCCGTTAATAATTATTTGAGCACATTGTTTTTGATAAATCGCTTTTATAGCTGTCTTAAATTGATTTCCAAAGTTCATATAATCCAACATTTTATTTAAAAACTGCCAGTCCAATTTGTCGAAGGCCTTCTCCGCATCTAAGAAAATGAAGGCCGATGACACTTGATTATTCTTGTCCAAATATTCCAGTAGGTTTACAATTTGTCTAATATTATTCTTCATATATCTTCCAGATATAAAACCAGTTTGATCATCATGTATATAATATTGCAGTATCTGCATCAATCTATTAGCCAAAATTTTTGCAAAAATTTTATAATCCACATTCAGCAAAGAAATAGGTCTGTAATCCTTAAGTTCCAAAACCTCCTCCTCATCCTTCGGTATCAAAGATATAAAAGCTCTAGTCCAAGACTGTGGTATTTGTCCTCCCAACATAATTCTATTAAATAATATTTTTAAAGGTTGAATCATTTCAGCTGACAATGATTTATAATAAATTGCTGTCAAACCATCTGTACCAGGGGCGAGCCTGATCATTATTGTACCACAGCTGGTGCTATATAGATTTTTTAAAATATTCACATAAATTGCAAAAGTGTTATCCAATTTGATTAAGCGCTCAGTTATCCAATTGTGTACAATGACCTCTCAAAAAATAGCATGCCACCTATTACAGTTCAGTTGTTAGTGAACTATCATAGCTTGAGTTGTTATCCTGACATGTGACAAGTTTAAACACTTAACAACACACACTTTCCCTTTCTCACTTTTCCTTATTTGTCTATTCTTTAAAATAAATTTTATTAAAAGTCTCAAAAAGAACATAAAAACTAACAAAAACTAATATGAAATAGACAGAGCGAAGAAAGAAAAGGAAAAAACAAAACAGTTCAGTGAGAAAGAATAAAAATAAAAAGAAGCTTCTGATTTCCTCTACAGCAAATACGAGTATTTATTTCAAAGTTATCCCTTATTCTATGATAGCTAAAAAATAATCCATTTTTTCTACTTTCAAAACTGTAAGTGATAACTGCATTTTTTCCATTTCATGCAAATGTCTATAAGGACTTTCCAATGAGCCATAAAATGTAAATATTGTCTTTTCTCAAAGAAATTTAATTTATCCATCTCTGCAAACTCCATTATCATTCCTCTGTTGTGGGCAATATCAAAATTTCGTATTTCCCAATATTTTGCAAATAGTCACTAAAAAAAAATCCTTCTCTTTTTCTTTTTCTTCAAGTGTTGTAAAAGGATGTTGCTAAATGATGGACTGTCTACAGTTTAAAAATATTTAAACTAATGAGGATAATCAAATGAGGACATTGAGTATCACCAATGTGTCACTTTCTTGTCCAAGTATCAGATCTTGCATTTAGTAAGACGCAGAAGACTTGTGATTCACACATTGCTGATTATTTTGCCTGCCCCCATAGCAGCCTATCCAAATTTATACAGTATACAAGACTAGTCAACTCTCCAGCAGTTATTCCAGTTCCTAGCCTCATTATATTATGTACAGATAAATGCCTGTATACCAAAGATCATTCCAAGAGAGAATTATCATCTGTTCTGATATAGTTTATAAACATTTATAAGACATTTATAAATTTTGGCTTGGAAGCACTGTATTTCTATGGTATATAGTGCTTTGATATGGCATGTCTGACAATATCTTAGGAAAGTTAAACATGTATTTTGTAAAGAAAGACAATATCTCCTTTCATTTGAAGTCTAGAGGACCAAATAATTTGAGATATAAATCTAATGTTATTTCATACCTTTATTTCTAGTACTAAATTCTGTATGTGTCCTCCTTCTGGCTTTAATTGCTCATTCACTTGCACAGTTGCAATGAAACTTCACAATTTCCTCAAGGTCAAGAGATAACAAAAGAATGCAAACTAGAACAGAGTTTCTGACAGTAGCTTGTTGGAAATATTTGCTTTTAACAGGACTACACAGAAGAATAATCCAGATTCAGTCCAAGATTCTAAGAGCCATTTTAGGGTTGCCAGCAAATGCAGAGATCAAATGGCCAAGGTTTCTTACATGAACAAAATTTACAGAAACAGCATGCAACAGCCAGATATGAAACTGTTCTTTCCAGAAAAGTAACATGGATCAGGTCTCTTGATTAGCAACAGCTGGCTGCAGCTTGATTTAAGTTTAGCAAGAAGTTTCTTCTCTGCTCTCTACTCCTCTCTACTTGGGGGCAGAGAGGCCGTACATTATCCTCATCTGACTGTTCCAGCTGTCCAGGTGATCCCCATGTTTGATCAGACTCAGGTGATTCTTGACTTTGTGCCTCCTGAGGCTAACATTCCAGGTTCTGCTAGTACAGCTTCTTCACATTTAGAGACCTAGGCTATAAAATATGTATCAGTGCACTGATCAGAATCTCTTCTTATTGATATTTTTTTCTTGACAACTGAAATAATTATCCATAATTTTATTTCCAAGTATCTCATGGTGAAAGATTCTGTCATCCTTTTGTGATAGAGCATTATAAAAACATTTCTTATCAACAGATATTTATCATGGAGAACTATAAATTGAAACCTGTCTCTTGAATAATATTTAGGCACAATCTCAGAATAATGTATGTTCATAGGTTCTTTGGACTCCAAGACATACGTTCCTTCAAAAAGACTCATTCAGTTTTGTTGAATCCTTGGATTCGATGACAAACGAGGCAGACATGCTGTGAAACAGGAACCTTGTTTATTTAATCCTCCAGCTTCTTAAATCACTAACAGAGGCACGCAGGCCTCTCTTACTCGCTCAGCAACTGAACTGAAACTGTCCGGGTCAAGTTGTTACTTCTTGGCGCACGCTTTGCCTTGCGCATGCGCGCAGGCTGGTGCCTGTTTGTCTGGCCCCGGGCAGCTTTCGGCAGCCCGTTGTCATGACAATGGCCCGGGCTTGCCTGCTGCAAGCCCCGGGACACAACACCCCTTCACCCCCGGATAAAACTTATTGGGCAACATGTACACGCATGTATCATGCCCGCGACCTCTGATTGAACGTGAGGCCGAAGACCTGCATAATGCGCACATGTGTTTCCCTTGACATAAAGGGTACCGTGCTATCATTTTGAAATGCCCAGCCAATGCTACCACAGTTTTCTCAACAGGTTGACAACAACCTCACAAAATCCTCCAAATAGTTCGGGGACCTTTTATTCCATTGTGACCTCCTCAATTCCGGGGAACACCCCCGGCTGCCATGTGACCCAGGTACAACGGGGCTAACCCCTCTCTTATACCCTGGTGGTCCTGGTGACTTAGCTCCAGTTGCCTGGCCTGCTTGCTTACCCACCGGGCTACACAGACCAGGATTTTCCCTTCTGCCACAAGGTGGCGCTCTCTCTACAGCTATACTACCCGGCCTGTTAGGACCCCATTCCCCATCCTCGTGACAGCGGAGTTCTCCAGGTCCACAATAGACCAATCTTGGGAGTATAATTGTTCACTCCCAAGCCCCATGGCCGGGTTGTCTGTGTCTTCATCGGTGCCCCAATGACCAACCACCCCATAGTCTGTGCTGGGTGAACCAGAGTTATGATCTGCCTTCTCTGCTGTTTTCCCAATTGCAGACTTCCTTCTGGGAGCACTTGCCCCACTCCCTTGGTAATGTGCCAGCTCTCTTGTGCTATTTGAGTTATGAGGGCTCTCCCTGTGACTCTCCCTGTCTGGAGTGCAGAATTGTGTTTGTGGAACGTTGGGATACCCCCTGAGTGACTCCCTGGCTGGAGTATGTGGTGAGGGTTGTTCTGAATTATGCCCCCATGAATTCCTGTTTGGCACACTTGCTGAACCTTGAAACAGACCTTCCCCTGGTTCCTCCTGCTCCCCGGCGAAGGAGAAGAAGAGTCCAGTCTTTTTCGTAGCTGATCGATATGCCGACACAGGATGTGGCTGCCCTCCACGGAGACCTCATACGACAATGGCCCAGTCACCTTGCATACAACTGCAGGAACCCAAGGGTGGCCAGGACCATAATTCCGGGTCCAAACCAGAGTGCCCACTGACAAACCCCGTGGCGCCCGTGGGTGAGCCTCCACAGGTGCCAACCTATCAGGATGTAACCTGTCCAGCTTAGTGGTCAGTCTGCGACCCCAGCGGAGTTCAGCCGGGCTTTTCCCGGTAGCCATGGACGGAGTGGTGCGGTGGGCAAGAAGAAAGTCAGCCAACCTGTGGTGCTAGACCCCGTAAGTCAGCTTCTTCAGGGCGTCCTTGGTGATGCACACCATCCGTTCAGCCATGCCGTTGGTGGACGGGTGGAAAGGAGCAGATGTCGCATGCCAGATCAGATTGGCCTGCAGGAAAACCTGGAACTTCGCCGACGTGAACTGTGGGCCGTTATCTGAAACCAAGACATCTGGCAAACCGTGAGCTGCAAAAATGCCACGCAACACTTGGATGGTCCTGGCGGTAGTGGTGGACGAGACAGGTACGACTTCCAACCACTTTGAATGGCTATCCACAAGCACCAAGAAGAATTGCCCCTGAAATGGCCCAGCATAGTCCACGTGGACAGGTGACCATGGCCTAAGTGTTTCTTCCCACCTGTGCACTGGGGCCTGTGGCATCTCCGGCCTAGAACGCTTACATAAGTGACACCCATGTACATGAGCCTCTATATCCTTATCTAAACCCGGCCACCATAAGTGGCTACGCGCAAGCGCCTTCATCCTGACAATGCCAGGATGCCCCTCGTGAAGGGAAATCAAGATCCTAGACCTCAGTGAGGTAGGAATGACCACTCTGCTGCCCCACAGCAGGCAACTCTTAAAGGTGGACAGCTCGTGCCTCTTGTACCAGTAGCTTTGAAACTCAGTACCTGGGCACCTGTCAGGCCACCCAGATAGTACCCAAGAAAGTATACAGGTGAGTGTGGAATCAGAGGCAGTTTCAGCAGCTACATCTCGGGCAGTCAGGGGAGATTCCGGCAGCTCCTGAATGGAAAGGATATTAATGGCAGGAGCGGGATCTGCCTCCACAAGGGGCAGGGGTAGCCTGCTCAGGCCGTCTGCATGACCCATCTCCTTACCAGGTTTGTGAACTAGTGAGTAGTCATATGCAGACAAAAAAATGGACCACCTTAGCATTCGAGGGGAAATGATTTGAGGGGTTTGTTTATTGGTGGTAAACAGCCCTAACAGAGGCTTATGGTCAGTATAGACTGTGAAATGTCTGCCATATAAAAAATCATGAAATTTTTTAACACCCGCTACTATGGCCAAAGCTTCTCTATCAATTTGAGCGTAGTTGCGCTCAGCGGAAGAAAGGGTCCTAGAATAATAAGCAACTGGAACCTGGGTTCCATCAACCTTCAAGTGGCTCAAAACAGCACCCACCCCATAAGGGGAAGCATCACATGCGATGCAAACAGGAAGTCTCTCATCAAAATGAGCAAGGACATTATGAGACATGAGTAAGGCCTTTACCTCATTGAAACTCTGATCGTGAACCTTGGTCCACTGCCAGACTGCCTGTTTATCTAACAGTCTATGTAGAGGCTCCGCCACAGCAGCCTTGTGAGGTAGGAAAGCATTGTAAAAATTTAGAAGGCCTAAAAAAGCCTGCAGTTTGCCCTTAGAAACACTTAGAAACACTTAGGCCATGGTCACGTGTCCACGTGGACTATGCTGGGCCATTTCAGGGGCAATTCTTCTTGATACTGTACCTTCCTTCGTCCTAGGCAAACGGGTGCTATGTGTCCTTTCCTTCCACACGCTCTGCAGACAGCTGCACGAAACCTGCAGTCAGCCCTCTTGTGGCGACCACTGCACCCGAAACACTTGAGCCCTGTTGACTTTTGGTTCTTTCTTTCAAACTTTTTTCCTTCTTTAGATGGGACGAGGTGATCCACTTCTTCTTCAGATCCTTCCTCAGAGGCTTCCTGTGCTTCTTCTAGATGCACAGAGGCTTCTTCTATACCCAGTTTGTTGGGCCGCATGTGCCTAACTGCTCCACCAGCCGCCTCTTCAGCCGTTACCTCTCTTACAGCATCTTGGAAAGACAAATCTTTTCTGGCAAACAGTTTTTGTTGTAGGCCTCTGTTCCTCAGTCCACACACAAAACGGTCCCTGAGTCTTTCCTCTAAGTCCTTAAACTCACACAGTTTGGCTGCTCTTCTTAATGCTGCAATATATTCTTTAGCTGATTCCCCAGCTTTCTGATCCCTCTGCTCAAAATTGTGTCTCCAAGTGATTATGGACATCTCTGGTTGAAAATGCTCCTTCAATAAATTCTTCAAGTCTGTGTAAGTTACAGACTCTAAGGGAGCAGGAGCTGCTAAGTTCTCTGCAGTCTCAAAGACATCTTGACCACATACACAAAGCAATGTTGCAGCTTTTAAACCATCTTCCCGTATTTGATTAACTCTGAAATAGGTTTCTGCCCTTGCCACATAAGTCTCCCACCTTTCTGGACGGCTTACATCGAACTCAGACAGCCTCCCTATTTTTGCCATCGTGCACACTCTTCAGGAAGGGGTCTTTCAGCCAGCTTACCTCCAGCAACGCTGTACTGGCAGGCCAAGTGCTGTTTGACACCGTCTCCCCTCTCCAAGGATTCCTCAGGTCCGTCTTACACTGTCTGAAACTTGTAAGAAGATCCCACCTTCGTCGCCAGTATTGAATCCTTGGATTCGATGACAAACGAGGCAGACATGCTGTGAAACAGGAACCTTGTTTATTTAATCCTCCAGCTTCTTAAATCACTAACGGAGGCACGCAGGCCTCTCTTACTCGCTCAGCAACTGAACTGAAACTGTCCGGGTCAAGTTGTTACTTCTTGGCGTGCGCTTTGCCTTGCGCATGCGCGCAGGCTGGTGCCTGTTTGTCTGGCCCCGGGCAGCTTTCAGCAGCCCGTTGCCATGACAATGGCCCGGGCTTGCCTGCTGCAAGCCCCGGGACACAACAAGTTTGATTTCAGACTTCCAGGGAAGAAAAACAATGAATGGTAAACTCCTCCCAAAACAAAGCTGACAACTATAGTATGGTGGGCTTTTTTCTTTTTAGTCTTTTATTTTTTAGTATGTATTAATTTTTATTTATGTAATTGTAATTTTAATAAAATTAGTATTACAAAAGAAAAACCATCAAGTTTGATCTCAGCGCATGAATTTTCTTAAACTTTTGTATTCTTGAGAAAGTTTATATGAATGTTTACAGGTAAAATACTTGTAAGATAAAATAAAAGTGTTATTATCATACTAAAATAACATACCTTTTTTTAAACATTTTTTTTCTTTTGACATTAACATTCAGAGTGAAGAAAAGAAGGAAGGTAGTTACACAAGTCAAGAGAAAAAAAATCAGAATTCATATTTAGGCAGTACTATTATTAGGCCAATGCAGTTACCACAGAACAGGGTATACATTTTCACTGTGCTGAAATCTCTTAATCAGACAAACTGATCAATGGATGAAACATAAAAAAAGCACCTAAAGTTCAAGCTATGAAATTTCCATATAGCCACAGATTTAAAATGAAATGTAGAATTAAATCACTTTATTCTCTGAAGTAATTTCACTTTATGCCAAGGTTTTCCAAGGACTGCTCGCTTGAAAAACAAAACCTGATTTAAGTCTGCTAGCTGGCATAATAAATTGTTCAATAATGATTTTGCTATTATATTATAATTATTATTAGCTATGTTATAACTGTTAAGTGTTTGTTGTTTTTAGTAATGATGTACCTCCATCTTTACAAATCTTTATAAATTACAAATCTTCACTTCTATCTCTTTAATATGCCTCAAGCCAAAAGAATTCTACCAGTGTTCCAAGATGAGCCCACAAAATGTGCAAAAATAAAATGTGAATTTCAATTCCTTTTTTATGAATTTATTAGATTATGTGAATATTCCTAGTACTATTATCCATAGTTTGCTAGCCTCTTGTTAGAAGTACATTTGTGAATTTAGAAATGTTAAACTACTTAGAGAATAGATCTTTGGATTGGAAAATGTTTTTTAAATTGTTTTATAATGTATTTTTATTGCATGCCACTCAGAGTCATGTTCTTTGAGCAGCTATATAAATGTAATTTATAAGTAAATATAAAGAAATATTACTGAAATGAATAAGTAGTATTATATTTGATAGCATTATATTATTGCAAGGTAATATTTTAAAACCAACATTTCCTTGTCATTGTGAGTATGTAACATTTAATAAGTTAAATAAACAGAGTTGTTAATTTTGAATTAATTATTCTAGGAAAGTATTTTAAAATCAAGCATTATTGTGGAATATATGGCAACGTTTTGGAATCTGCAAAGCACAATGATAGAGAGGTCTGATTTTACTCTGATTTCTATCCAGCATTCAGACCACTTAGAAGATGTACACTTATTTGCTAAAAAAGTATTAACTGAAGAACTGTTTCACCCCAATGGCATTAGTCACCCCACCTGTGCCAGCAGAAGATGCATGCTGCAGACCTTGTTGGCTAAGGATTTTTGACTGATGGGATTCAGGAGAAAAGCCTTTCCGGCCGTCACTCCAGTCCTCTAGAATATCATCCCCCTCCCCAGATGAGATTGACACCTACCTTTTGACCTTTGAAAGGGCTTGAAGACATGGCTCAGTCAACTGGACTGGGATCCCAATGGGGACATTGCATCCTGGAGGTGGTTAATAAGTTAGATATAATCGTACCTCCTCCCCGGGCACACTAGCTTCGTTCTTCTTCATCTCACTCAATTTATCTTTAACTGAATTTTAAATTTATGGTCTCTCTTTATTGGTTTATGTTTAATATGATACTTTTATTGAATGTACGATGTCTAGAATTGCCTTTGGTGATATGGGTGGCATATACATTTAATAAATAAAATCATAACCATGTAAAACTGAAATATATAATGATGGCAAATTACGAATACAAGCAATCAAGTTAAATTGTCTATAAAAATTTTAACTGCCCACAGAAATGTTAATTTGTCTTCAATATTGTCTAAGAGGCTAAATTAAAGCATAAATAAAAATGTGTAAGGAAATATCTGTGATGGAATATGCACCTGGGGAAGCAGTCGGGAAGGGGAGTTTTGGCAACACAGAGCTTTTCTAGAGAAAAGCCCAGATTCAGAGACTGAGCTGGATAGGGGAGGGAGAAGAGGTTCAGGATAACCCTACCCTAGAATCTCTCAGGATTGATTGATTTTTTTATTAAATTTATATGCTGCCCATCTCACTCTGTAAAGTGATTCATAGTCTTCAAGCTTATAGCTTGAGTTTGGCAAAATTCTATCCATTAAATATAAGCAGATAAAGAATTGGACTCTATTGAATATAGCTGTGTCATTTTTGGTCTGAGGCCTGACAATGTCATAGAATTAAAAGTACTTCTAATACGTTTTTTAAAACTATTTAGATATAATAATAATAATAATAATAATAATAATAATAATAATAATAATAATAATAATAATAATAATAATAATAATAATAATAATAATAATAATAATAATAATAAAGTTGGAAGGGACCTTTGAGGTCTTCTAGTCCAACCCCCTGCTCAGGCAGGAAACCCTATACCAGAGGTCCCCAACCTTTTGGGCACCAGGGAACACTTATGTGGAGAGAGGTTTTTCCACAGACCGGAGGGGGCATGGTTTTGTGTGCTGCCTGCATTTTGTGGATGGGGCTTTGCTTGTTTGTGCAGCCTGGTTGCTGGCATGCCATGGCCCAGTACCAGTCCATGGACCGGGGGTTGGGGACCCCTGCCCTATACCATTTCATATTTTATAAATGATTAATATTATTTTTTATTTTCCTACACATATTATTTTACTTCATAGAATACAATAAAAGCACTAATTCAAATAAAATTACAATGTCAAATTAATTTTAAAAAAGCAACTAAAAAAAGATCATCAAAGATTTAACCGATTAGTAAAATAAGAAATAAATAAAATATTTCATTTTAAAAAGTCAAAATAGTTCAAACACTATCTATTTATAGCAACTGAGCATGGGGGACAGAGGACCTTTGTTGCTATCTTCCAAACCTCTCAGGAATTATAATCAGTCATCTTGTAAGTTATCCTTACAAGATGACTGATTATATAGCAAGATGTTGCTATACTGTATGATTAGATATAACATTGAGGGAAATTTATAGCATAGCCATATGAGGTTCATCAAATTCTGAGATTGATTGATTGATCAGACTTATGTGACTGCCTATCTCATACAACGACTTTAGGTGACTCACAACAATCCATAAAGCAGTTAAAAACCCACCTTTCTCCCAGATGCTGGACCAAACATCCTCACAGCTCTATCCCTGCTCCTTACTACTTTGGGATAGAGCCAGGTCTTCACAGTCTATCAGGAGCCTAAAGGGTAGGAGTCCCTCTGATCTCCAGTGGGAGGCTGTTCCAAAAGATGGATGGCCACAGAAAAGGCACTCTCTGAGGTCCCATTAGATAGCAGCATTTAAGGGAGTGGACCTGGGGTGTACCCATTCTTGGGGCAGATAATCTCAATAGATGAGAACCCACAAGCAACATCATAAGACTTTCATACCATCAGTTTGAATTAGGCGCAGAAATGAACTGGCAGTCTTTATAGTAAGATATGTAGAGTGGATATTTTATATTAAAAGAGGTGAGGGATAGGATATTATGAATTGGGGTAAAACATATGGAATTAAATGGTTTAACGCTGTTAATAATTTGTTGATAGGATTTTCTTGTATTTCTATCAAGTCTCAACTGAATTGCAACATGAAAAGTTTAATCATTAGTGACAGAATTAGCATCTGACTCAGGCATACTATAGTGGGATTTGGGTGACATGGAATAATTAGATAGGCTTTATTTGTAATAGGTTGAGGAAGTATGTCATCAAACAATTATGAAAGAAAATAGTTACACTATACTAGTCAAAAGAATTTAATATTTTTTATGTTTCCATGATAAAAAATATGCTTGATAATATTATTGCACTCTAAAATTTCATCAGACTGTTTAAAAAAAAGAGGGAGACAACTTAAGGTTAAAAGTTTAATCTGTAAAGTTTAATCAGAACTAAAAGTTGTATTTGAAAGGTGATAAAATACTGCAATTACTGCAAATCACCAATACTACAGTCATATTTATTTGCTGATATTTACTAAATACATATTTACTAAATACTAAATATGTTTCCTAAATTCCTTCTTTTCATCCTTCTTCTCTTTTTGAGTTGAAATATCATATGAGAGGATTTGTCTTGATTTAGCTTTACCTTGATTTTAAATATTCTAAAAATCACATACTGATTGCCACATTCCGAATAATCTTTTTAATTGCTTACATAAAATTGGTAAAAAGTGGATGTAGAGTGAACTTGTTAGTAGCAGAAAATGCAGTATTTTTGTAGCATGTGATATCGGGAATCTTAGATAACAAATTTTGAGGTTCCCACTTCAGATGTATTATAATATTAGTACTGTAGAAAAGTTTCATTCAGAATTTATTTCAAGTAATGTTTCCAGAGGGTTGTGAGCTTAGGAAACAAACATATTGTAAAAACAAGCAATTAATTTTTTTAATTGATTTGTTAAACTAGTCTTGTTGATCTCCAGTTATTAAACAATTTTTGATTGTTAATGATCACATGGACATCATTTCTCCAGGATTATCTGTAAACTAATGATTGTCATTGGTAATAGTATCTAATCATTTTATCTTCTTTGACTTTCTTTTTTTATTGCTTTCTATTTTTCCAAGCATCAGAATCTTCTCTAGGGATTTTGCATCATGTGTCTAACAGATTTTAGCTTTAGTTTCATTATTATGGCGGGAGCAGAGGGCCATATCACACTAGGGGAGGGCGCACCCGCTGTTTAAGAGCTGTGGCGCGCTCCGGCCCCCATGGCTCTTCTTGCAACCTAGGGGGTTTAGGATCTCAGGGCCTGGGCTTTTGGCTGATGCTGTGTAACGCCAGGTCCACGGTTAATAAAGCCCCCCTCATTTATGATTTTGTATCAGAGGGGGAGGTGGACCTGGCGGGTATTACGGAGACCTGGCTGGGCCAAGAGGGGGGTGCCCCTTGTTGAAATGTGCCCGCCAGGTTACCGTGCATTTCACCAGCCGAGAGCCCAGGGTCGGGGTGGGGGGGTGGCGGTTATTATTAGGGAAGGCCTGGATCCAAGGGAGACCACTGTGCCGCAGACTGCCGGTTGTGAATCCCTAGGTGTGAAGTGGGGTCATGGGAGGCAGCAGGGGGTGCTGATTGTATACCTGGCTCCCCGCTATGTATCAGCAGCCCTACCCGAGCTACTCAGTGTGATAGCCGAGATGGCGATTGAGACCCCCAGACTGTTAGTCATGGGGGATTTCAATCTGCCATCATTAGGTGAAGCTGTTGTGATTCCGTGCCAGCCTGTGTTCCCAACAGCTGAGTCTGAGGAATCTGAGGAGGAGGTGGAGGAGGCTGTTGAGGGGCCATCAGGGTCAGAGGGAGGCTCTGATGAATTACAAGACTCACGGCTTGATGAAGAGCCTGGCCCCTCCAGTCGTGTTTCTGATGAAGCTCAGCTGTGTGAGGAGCAGGAGTCAGATTCGGAAGGCTCACACCTGGATGAGCTGATTGATGCTCGCAGACGTCGTCAAGTAGCAAGGAAAAAACAACAACAGTCTATGCGACTACTCGAGAGTAAAAAAAAAAAAGGCAATGAGAGGCAACGCCCTGGGACTGCTGTATAAAAAGGGGAGTTGTGGGCGTTGCTGGTTGCTGAAGGCAACCGTTTGCAAAGTGCTTCTTGGAATCCTGGTCTGTTCATCTTGTTTGCAACGTGTTCCTGTGGACTATTTCCTTCCTTTGGACTTGAGGTTTGCTGTTGGTGTTTTGGACTTATTGACAGGATTGTCACCCAAATAAAAGGGATTTTGTTTTGTTTTAACGTTTCCAGCCTATTGTATCAGCAGGGGTTGGTCCTTGTGCCTTTAACAAGGACGGCAATAGGCTGGGATAGAACAGAAGCATCTGAGGTGGCTCGGGAGTTCATGGCCTCCATGACGGCCATGGACCTGACCCAATTAGTTGATGTCCCTACCCACACCGGGGGACACACACTGGACTTAGTTTTTGCCTCCGGCCAGTGGCTGAGTAATCATGGTTTGGGGGAAATGGTCGTTGAGCCCCTGTCATGGTCAGATCACTCTCTCCTTCGGCTGGCCTTTCCTACCGCTACGCCCCACCGCGGGGAGGCGGAACCAGAAGTGACAAAATGGTTCCGCCCTAGGCGCCTGATGGACCCTGAGAGGTTCCAGACGGAGCTTGGGCCAATACCTGAGACCTTGACCCGGCTACTTTGGCCAACTACCGGCCTGTCTCCAACCTTCGCTTTCTTGCAAAGGTTGTTGAGAGTGTGGTGGCACGACAGCTCCCTCAGCACCTGGAAGAAACTGTCTATCTAGACTTGCACCAGTCCGGCTTCCAGCCTGGGCACAGCACGGAAACGGCACTGGTCACGTTGGTTGATGATCTCTGGAGGGCTCGGGATAGGGGCTGTTCCTCTATCCTGGTCCTGTTAGACCTCTCAGCGGCTTTTGATACCATCGACCATGGTACCTTGTTGCACCGGTTAGGGGGGTTGGGGTTGGGGGGCACCGTCTTACGGTGGTTCTCCTCCTACCTCTCGGACTGGACGCAATTTGTGTTGTCAGGGGGCAGAGGTCAACCTCGAGGCGCCTCACTTGTGGGGTACCACAGGGGTCGGTCCTCTCGCCTCTCCTTTTCAACATTTATATGAAGCCACTGGGTGAGATCATCCGTGGTTTCGGGGTGGAGTTTCATCAGTACGCAAATGACACCCAGCTGTACATCTCCACCCCGGACCACCCCAACGATGCCGCGGAAGTGATGTCCCGGTGCCTGGAGGCCGTGCGAGTCTGGATGGGGAGGAACAGGCTTCGTCTCAACCCGTCCAAGACCGAGTGGCTGTGGTTTCCGGCGTCACGTCATAGCCAGTTGGTTCCATCTCTGGCTATCGGGGGCGAGTCATT
>NW_015386468.1:637034-663304 GCF_001527695.2 Protobothrops mucrosquamatus
CGTGCGGCCGGCCTGGCGTAGTTTGATTATGTTTCAGTGGGGGGTTTTTTACGGGTGTGTTTTTAGAACAGGCCTGTTATTTAATTCGATTTTAAAACAAACTATTTATTTATTATTGTGGTTTTTAGTATCGCCTGTTCACCGCCCTGAGTCCCGCAAGGGAGATAGGGCGGTATATAAATTTAATAAATAAATAAATTAATTAATTAATATTTCCAGCAAGTAGTCTGATTTTATTTCATCTACTATAAAATTATTTTTTCTTGCAGTCCAGGTTATTCTCAACAACATTCTCCAGCAACACAGTTTAAAATCACAAAATAAATTTGTTTAGCCTTTCTAATGTTCCAGCTTTCAAAACCATATGTAACAAATTAATGCAAAATATTATTGATCCTCAGAAACAATTACTTTTTTTGTTAGGGAAGAATTAACATATTTTGAAGAAGTGTTATATCAAAGTAAACAGGATTCCCTCCAGGGTTTTTACTTTCAGATTGAGTGAGTTACCATTTAAGTGATCTAAACTAAGAAGTGTTGGAATTAGATTTGCAGCCAAACCACTTGAGTTGCTATTGCCTTTGAACTCAACTGGAATATAACACAGCTGTTGCTTTGGTAGCTCTTCACAGTAGGTTTCCAGTGCTGACAAGCTGAACAACTTATTTTCACCCTTAGTGTTCCGACACTGGTAGTAACTTTAGTTGTATAACAATTAAATGTGAATATGGTGTCATTTAACTTGTAATAACACAGACACACATTACCACTGCAATTCTAAAGAAAAAAGCAGAAGTGTGACTTTGCCTATGCATATATTATGGCTTGTCACTGCAGATTTAAGAATAGTTTTGGGTTGTTGCTATGTGATATAAAGGTTTGCCTTAGATAGAAGTATGTAAAAGGTATAGTTGGTTCCATTTGAAATGCCAGATGCCTATTTATTATAGCAAGAAAATGACAGTCAATTCCAATCAGAATTCACTATGAACTTAAAGGTTGGAAGGACTTTGGTTAATCACTTAACCAGAGTCAAATGAAAATTAAAGTATAAGGAAATTGAGTTAATATAACTTAAAAGTTTACATTCTTACTGGGTTATATTAGAAGACCTACAATTTAATTAAATTATATGAAATGATTGGCCTTACTTGTATTAATATAGTACATTTATATATAATAGCTTCCTGATACATGCATAGAGGTGGTAGCAGATTTGTTGAGTTACTCTGCAAGAAAGATCTTTGGGAACTAAATACAGGCTTGTAATATTAACCAACTGCCTAGTTTTCTTTTGAGTAGGTATGTTAGTTATGAAAGCCAAAATTTGCATACCAGTTTTACTTAAACCATTAAAATATTGTCAGTTTACATCACTAGGTCCTATAGCTGGCATTCTCAGTTTTCTCTTAAAATAGGATCTTTTCAACTATCATTTCCTTTTATTGATTATAGTGCTTCTGTATTTGGTTTATTCTTTCATCCTTATAGCTCAGGACTTTCATTCTTATCCTCCTTTCCCAACCTTACCAAACAGTGAAAGCAAAGAGAGCTGATTTATATTTATTCATAAAATGCTTCTAGTGGCCCAATTTCCCTTTATTCCTCGGTAAGAAACCATCTGGAGTTTGCTCTGTAGCCTAAAATAAAAATGACATAGCAAACTATATATAGCTAGAATTATAATAAGGCTATGGATGTTTAGTCTATTGATTACTGAAAGAGCATATGAAAAATTGTTTTTATCATTTTCAATGATGTTTATTGGAATTTAATTATTTCCATTTCAGTTAAAACATTTGAAGAGTATGAAAATATATATGGTAGGAAAGAAGCAAAGCTATCAAAAGATTAAGATTCTGTTAAAATAATAGGTAATGAAAGGATCTTCCTGCACTGTAGTTACAGGAGATGTGTAATGCAGGAAAATCCTTTCATTTGCTTGCAATACATTTTTTTTCTATTTAGAATAATGCATTCTGCATTTCTTAATAGTTTCTTCCCTCCACTCACTCTACAGTCATTTGTGTTAAGAAAACAAATTGATTGTTTGTGGATAATGCAAACATTGTATATGATCCAAGCTAATTTGAATTTTCATTTTAATTTAAATTTATGTTAAAATAAATATTGTGCATTGTACAAAAAGTATTTATATATGCATCAAAACCCATAACATCCTACTGTCACGTAGCAATAAACATAGAATTCTGTAATTAGTTTAAAATCTGGATTTTTTTCACAGACTCCCACCTTGACTAGGGTGAAATTTTATGTTTTGTTTTCTGAGAAGTATCTGATTGAGTAGAAGAATTAATACTATTCCTGGTTCCAATAGATGAGACCAATTAAAGCAGAACTTGTCAATTAAAGCTTGACTTTTCCTCTAAGAACATGTTTATTGGTTACAAAATATCAGCATGGTCAAAAGTGAAACCAAGACTAAAGTTCCCTCCAAAAGTAACAGTATTACAAAGTTAAACTTCCCACCCTACTGTCTATGCAATAAACTACATTTACCAATAAAATAGTTTGGTGGGCTTTCTAACATTAGATTCAAACCCTCAGCCGAGGAAACAGAAATGACCTTGGTTTCCACGGGACAGAGAATTGTTTAAGCTAGCATAAAACTTCCCATTCCTCCCCCCCAATCTTGTGGCAACCAAAAATGAGCAAGATGGCTTCAGCCAGGTTTGTTGCAGAGTTGACAATTCCTTTTCATCTAATATTATAAAGTTTAAATGACATTATTTTAGAAAATACTGAAAAATAATCTTATTTACCTATAAAGTGGTCGGGGGGGGTAATTTCTATTAAAATAGATTTGCCACATTTAAGTGGGGATGGCATCATGCTGAAAACTGGATGTATTCCACATGAGGTTAAGTGTTCCACATAAAAATGTTTTAAGACTCAATTTGATTTATGTGTAAAGACAGGGCTTTTTTTCTCATAGAATGCCCAGAACGGAGTTCCGGCACCTTTTTTGGATGGAACCTTGTAGGGTAGGCAAGGCGGGTTGTATGACGTGTGTGAATTCCGGCACCTTTTTTTTTTTTTTTAGAAAAAAAGCACTATGTAAAGATATCGCCTCTGTCAGTCTAACCAGGTAGACCAGACAGGAAACACAACCAGATAAGCTAATTCTACTTTATTGTAAAGCTACATTAACAGGAATTTGAAGTCTGAAAGTACAATTCTCCTGCCATCTCATTTACAGCTTGAGAAACTAGGGAGTATCCCTTCTGAGCTTCCTGCCCAGCCCACTATCCACCTGCGGGCTATGCAGTCTCTTATCTGACGGTTCCTTAGACAGCATCTTTTTGCCCTGTCTTCCAAGGTGTTTCCTACATACAATTACTGCTTTCTACCAATTTGTTTTTCACAGTTTGCTGCAAAAAAGTGAAGCTTTTTGTAACTCCTAGTAGAGAATTAATTCTCTTATGAGATGAAATGTTCTGTCCAGTCCTGTTTCACAGTAGCTTTTAGAGCCTGACTGTACAAAAAGGACATTATTTGATTGTTCCTTATTGCTAGAAGAGCTAGCAATTTTATTTAAATAACAATCATCCCCAAGCCTGTAGACCTTAAGCTTTGATCAAATATGCAATGCATAACTTCTCTAATAGATACTGATGTAGCTCATAGAGTCATGGTTACTGAAAAGTAAACCCTGTGAAGTAACTCAATAATTCCAATTTGCATTGGTGGAGAATTGTAACTCTCAGCATCTTATCCTGGATGCTAGATGGAACTGATAGGTAGATAGGTGTGCAATGGCAATTATATTCTGATTCTGTGCCATTTGAATCACATTCAGGTAAAGTTTCTTATGTCTATAAAGAGCTGGATTAAAATAATTGCTTAGATTCATATTGAAATAATTCTGATGAAATCTGATAAGGTAATTGAGGAAATCAGATTAACAAATGAATTTTCACAGTCTTTGGCTTATGTATTGTTGCCATTGCATTTCTGGAATTCTAGAGTTTTACATATTTTTGCAAAATACTTAAAGTTTACCAAACAATGTTTTCCATTCCATTTTCTTTTTTTCTTTTCTTTTTTATATCCAGAAAGTACAGAATAAAGTATGCAAATAAAGTAGCTTTCCAGAGATGTGTGAAATAGATGAATAGATTTATTTATTAAGGTTGAAATGTTTTTTTGTAAAACCACTTGCATATATTTTCTGTATATATTCCTGTAAATTCTTCAGTGAAAACTGAATAGAAGATAAAAATTCTTGAAATAGCAAATAGCTCCAAAGCCAATCAATACCCTTAAGAATATGACAAAATTTAGGGCAAGTTATAATTTACCATTGCAACAAAATGTAAATAAAAAGGCCAAAGTTTTTTTTTTAAAAAAATCTAAATAAATGTGCTTAACACTCATTGAATGAAAAGCAAGGAAGAGAAAAGGAAAACAAATGTGCATTATACATGGATTTCTGCAGTGTTTTGAAGTACTTTGTTGTATACCAAAAGCAATTGTCTTTTTTTCAGTCTTGCTGTAAAACAGTTTTTTGATTAAACACTGTATATATTGTGTCTTCAATCCTGAGAATTGATTCATATCACATATATTAACATTTTAACTTCCATAATTCTATTAAAATTAATGATGTCACATTGGGTTTAAAACAAAAATGGGGAATAAACAGTGGTGTTTCAGATCTTAAAACAGCATGAAATTGTCTGGCTGAAAGCTTCCAACTGCTAAAAATATTTTAAAGAATGTTATTTGATTCTGTTGCTTCTACTATAGGTTCATATGGTGACTGCATATAAAGATTTTCTTTATAGTGGTTCCTACAAAATAAAATTACCCTAAAGTCCTCTGTCTTTTAATACCACAAGTATATTCCCTATATTTTCCTGGACTTAATATGCAAACTGTTTCGAGGTTCAGAGCTATAGTAATTCTAACGTAGGAAATGTAATATAGATGTTTTATGATATGTGGCTTATATTAAAGCAATAGGAAATAACATGTCAGTTTTCTCATTAGTAAATTGTTATAATAGCTTACATAAAATGAGACAGCCTATTAATATTTTCCTTAGATTCACATTTAAAAGAAAAATACTGCTATCTCTGTAAGTATCCTTATGATACACACAAAGAAATCCATTATATTAAAATGATCTGGTATGTCTAAACTAGCTTGAGCTATATGAAAATTTAAAGATATTGCTGAATAGCCATTTTTTAATTTTAGTAAAATAATGAAAAGCATATTTTATTTTAACTTACAAACAGTGTAAATGCTAATTGATATGAAACATCTAGTTCTGCATATCTGTTGCAAGTTCTTTTGTATTAAAAACCATTTTTCTTGCTACATATTTAACTTACATTGGAAAAGCAATTTAAAATTCCTATCCACACATCTACATTTGTGTTACCTGTCTGTTCATGTCAAACGAGCCTAACCCAATTTTAAAAAATCTACTGCCAAGTTGTAAAATTTGCATTTTATTTTTACAGGCAATATAATACAGATTAAATGAATTGGAAATAGCAATATCACAACATATACTAGTTTTTAAAAAAGATTTTTACTTGATAAAATAACTGCTGTAGTAGTATGAAAGAACATAGTGCTTGACCATTATTTAGGAAAATACTAAACGATATGAAAGATTTGGTCAAAGAAAAAGCAACAGTCCTGTTAATCTAATATAATTATTCATGTTTCCCATATGTCTGTTTCTCTTTTTTTGTGAATGCAGAGTTCTTTGAAAACAATTGTATTCAGAAATATAGTATTTGTGGCTTTATGTTCTCACTTGTATGCTATATTCCTATTGTATTTCTACATGCTTCTCATGTTTCTACATGTATTCATAGGAATACATGTAGAAATACAATAGGAATATAGTAGTTTATATTATTATAACCTACCATAGAAATATAGTAGTTTATAATATGTCCATTACAGTTGGAAATATATTCAAAATGAATAGTTAAAAAGGAGAAAAGAAATCTAGCATTTAAAGAAATCTAGAGATGACATTTCATTTAACACACTGTTTTCCAAATAGTTCCCACATTGTTTGGAAAAAGTCAACAAATACATTCCTTTTGCTGTAGTTAAATTGTATTTGTCTTTTAATTTTGTGTGATTCTCACATCTCTACTTTAGGTGTACTGCTTAGTATACAGTTTTTTAATTTTACTTTTGTCCCCATATAATCTTTCTTTCTTTCTTTCTTTCTTTCTTTCTTTCTTTCTTTCTTTCTTTCTTTCTTTCTTTCTTTCTTTCTTTCTTTCTTAAATTTGTTTTTGTAAAAATATATCTTCTTGCTGCTTATTCTTTATATGTTGTATTAGGACTTGCAAAGAACTAAAAAAAACCACTGTGTTGCACATTATGTTGTTCCTGAGGAATACTTATGCATAATTCCCACTGTCTACCAGTCATCAAGCAAAGCTTTTCAGCTATAGTGTTTCATCTTTTAAGCAAACCCACATACCAACATAACACAAGCACTTTGTCCCATAATGACTTTTTAGCTTCTGCAGCACCTATATGCTATGACTGCAGAGTATATTAATATTAATGAAAAAATGGAAGTTTTAGATTTAGTGACTGTTGTTCCCTCCCTGCACCCCTCTTATGTTAAATCCATTAGCGGAGATGCACGTATATTAATAAATTAGAAAAAGAACAAAATGGGTCTCCATTCAGAAAATTGACCTTTGCAATATTATGTCTTTATATGACCATAGTGATGTTTGAAATTGTCCTGCATGCTGTTGTTATCTCAAATGCAGTCTTATAAAATTCTTATTTTATAAAATGTGCTTAATTATACTGATCAGCTTTTGATGTCTGGTAAAAATGTGTTGAACATTATTTTTATGAATATTATAATTACTAACAGAACTTAATAAGACACTTCTAATTATAAGTCCACAATTTTATTGTTCATTGAAAAAGGCAGCATTAGTTTAAATCATTTCTATATAACCATTAAAAAAATAATAGGTGAAGTAATAGAGTTACTACAGTTTACTTCATAATTAGAATTTACTTTAGGCTCTCAAAATTATGAAGCCTGACTTATAGTAGCAATATGGCATTAATTCTTAAATTTGGTAGACAAATTTAGCTAAACAAAATTAATTGATAAGTGAGCTAAATAAAATACACAGATTTACCCAACCATATACTGTAACAATTAGAATACAAATCTTCTGGAATCAGAAAGTAAACATCCACATATAAATACCTGTATTTTAATTCCAATAAATATTGTAATGGGTAGTATAATGAACACAAAAAAATGATGTTTTATGTAGCATCAGACCACTTACTAGAAAAAATAAATGCAAAAGGGTTTTTTTTAGTCACCAACATTCAGATTTGCAGGATATACGTGAATTTTCTCAAGGTAACTATTTGCAGATTTGCATGATATACGTGCACTTTCTCAAGGTAACTATTATCAAGTTGTTATATTTAAAAAAAAACCTTCATTTTCTCATGTTGTCCAGGTTATTTGGACTGGTTGATTCTGCCTGCTATCCAGGAAGGTCAGAATGAACTCACACTTTTAGAAGCACTTTTTAAAAATTAAATGCTTGTGGAAATTATATTAATTGCATAACACTCATTACATTTGTTGAAGATGTAACATTGTTTTCCTCTTGGTTGTTATATAACAAGAGATATTCTCTTATTACTTATAGAATGCCTGACAAGATACTAGATTTTCTTTTTACTTTTTGAAAATAAATTGTGTCAGGAGGCTACGATTTTGAACAAATGGGTAGCATCAAGAGAGGGAGAGAATTTTTCACTGTTGGTTATTTTTCATTCTGTCTTCTGTTCAATATTTTTTCTTCACAAGTTCAAAAAAGGAGTTTAGGATTATTTTCCTTGATAACAAAAATATGATTTTATCTCAGTTTTATCTCATTAATGTTTATATGACTCCTAAGCATCAGTAAGTACATTTTTCCCTATCTATGCAAAATCCTGCATAGAGGGCTATTATGATAAATAGCAGACAGGTGTTATGCTTGTGTGAGGTCCAAAGTACTTCTTTTAAATCCTTTTGAACTATGTACAGCTATAATTTATATTCATTCTTACCTAGAGATCATACTATATTTGCTTAGCTGTTTGCCAACATAAAAAACAGTCGTCAATTGAATTTCAAATATTTGCACATCCTAAAGAGATTAATGGAAACATTTGTGTATGAAGAAAACTTATTAATATAAACAATTGAAATAAAAATCACTTTCCATTAATTAATTACCACTTGACTATTTTTTCTTTCTCTTACAATTAAGTATTTCTGCCATTAAGAAGCCACAGTTAAGATATTAAATATAATTATAAATGAAAGTGTAGAGAATTGTTCTTTACATGTTAATAAGAATAGAGCTCTTGATTATCTTATTTCAAGTAGCGATTTCCCACTGTTTATGCTGAGCATACTATCACCTCTTCAAGAAAGCCTTTGGCTTTGAGAAAGTGACTATTGCTCTCTGTCTGCAGCCTTACCTTCTGTCTTCTGTCAGTAACACCAAAGAAAAGAGGCCCCTTCATACAACTTGGGAAAAATTCAGTCTCTTGAAGCTTATTCCTTCCTCTTAAGGACTCATTAGGTATTATACTACAATTAGAGCAATACGTATGTGAGCATATAATGGTAATTGCCTAACTAATAACCTGTATTAATGGAAACAGTAAAAGAATGTCCCCTTTGATAGCTAAGTGATTTCTGTTAATCCAGGATATTTATAGTATTTTTTCCCATCCACCTTTTTTTTTTTTTTGCTTTCATTTTTTCCCCTTCTCTTGCTATACATTGCTTAAAATGAGGAGGTAGATGGTTCCTTGGGACCAAAAAATAATACATCGTTTATTAATATTGTGGTCCAGAGGAATCTACAATGTATGATTACTTCTATCAGCAAAGACCATTGTTCTTTTCTAAACCCTCTTTTTCACTAACTACTTCAAACTATCTGTTCACTTATGTAAGCAAAATAAAGTGTTTTTGCTCCTTCAGGTTTTACAAGTTCTTTTCAGGTCTCTTGTTAAGAGAAACTACAATATATGAAACAAACATCTCCCTTTTTATCCATGCTGTACTAATCATTACTTTCGGAGTAACCAAAAATAATGATAGATTATCATAATAGAATTAAATAGTGAATCCCCCAATTGTACTTACTAACTGCCACACTTCTGTTATGCAAAATAAATGTTTATGATATTAAATAAATTATATTTGTTGATCATTATGTTTTGAAGCCTAAGTTTTCAAGTGTGATATGCTTTTATTTATAAATAAATAAATTAGTAGCACTGTAATAGTATATGCTCATAGCTGGAAGAAAGTATTATAATTAATTGAGATTGTTTTCTGAATAAACAAGTATAGATTTGTGTTCTGAAACAATATCTAAAAAAGTATTGGTGCTATTTTAATATACCGGTAATCCTGCAATTGCGATTAAATTTAATTTTTAAAACTTGGAAGTAAACTGTGGTCTGTATGATATGTTCATTGATAGTACTGTTTTGATTATGTTATCAATGAATATCTAATATGTTAAACAAAAGTGAATATAATTATTCTTATTTTTTCTTTATTCAAAATATTTGCTATTTTTTGTGATCACTTACAATCATAATTGTCCCTTATAGTCAATGTGTTTTTTCTGCAACAATAATTACAGTAATTGCTGAATAAAGGGTTAATACAAAATGTACACTATGGTATTTAATGGACAATATTAAGAGCAGGTAAAAAATATAGCATCCCACATATTTCTCCATAATTGTACAGTCCTCCAGAGATAATGGATATCATTATCAACGGCGCCTGTCCTAGGAAACTTGGCAAGGTTATGATTGTTTGTTACAGCTTTGGTTATATTAACATACACATTAATATTTATAAATATTTGATGTCATGTTAATTTTTCATATAAGATGATTTATGTAATGTTGCTATGCTCTGTTAGAGGGCATTTACTGTAGGCTTCAGAACGGAACTGGATTGATGCATGTTCTTTAAGGGAACTTCACTATATATTACTGTACATATGTACAATGATTCAAAAATAAATTATATAAATTGTAGAAAAGTTCCATTAACATTTTAAATAAAACATCATGAAAAAGACCACACTAAAGTATTTTATTTGTCTTATTAAACAGCAGGCCTTTCTATCAAAGAGCGCTGAATTTAGTGAAAATTTTGTTTAAATAATGTATTACAAATATTTCACACACATTTCTTTAAGATACTGAAATCTTAAATTAAATTACGATAAAACAAAAATAAATTCTACTTTGATAGAATCCAAAGGTATGACTAGAATAATATCTATTGTTTCAACTGAATTACTTATTAATACTAGAATAGTGAAAATCATAATAGCATGAAAAATGTACAACTTTCAGTTTCTCTGTGAACGTTACTCCATGAACATTAGTTCTACTGTAGAGTTAGAACTAAGATAGTTTGTAAAAAGTTTGGGAATTAAGTCAGTGGCAAGAAGACTGGTTTTATAGTCATATATTCAGTGCTTTTTTTCTAAAAAAAAAAAAAAGGTGCCGGAACTTACACACATCATACAACCTGCCTTGCCTACCCTACAAGGTTCCATCCAAAAAAGGTTCTGGAACTCCGTTCTGGGCGTTCTATGAGAAAAAAAGCCCTGCATATATTTATACAAACATATTAATCATTTTACATCAAGCAGGAAACCTGATGTTTCAAAATCATTTTTATAGTATAGTATAGTATAGTATAGTATACAGGGCTTTTTTTCTCATAGAACGCCCAGAACGGAGTTCTGGCACCTTTTTTGGATGGAACCTTGTAGGGTAGGCAAGGCAGATTGTATGATGTGTGTGAGTTCCGGCACCTTTTTTTTTTTTTTTTTAGAAAAAAAGCACTGAAGTATAGTATAGTATTCTAGCCTGTGAGCCAGCCTCCTGATTAAATATGCTGATGTCCTACTACACGTCCCCCCTCTTGAGGGTCTCTTGGAAAGAATAAGGAAAACTTTTCTAGCTCATACAGGGGTCTTAAAATCAGCACTTCCCAAAAGCTTGCTTTCTGCATTGCCTTTGTTGCTTGCAGTGCTTCCTGAAGAAATTGTTTCCTCTTTATTGCTCCTCAACAGCAGCTAAAAAAGAAGGCTGTATAGCTAGGGCAATTTCTCTCTGTGCCAGAAGGAGACTTCTTTCTCAAGAAATGAAATTCAATTGTTCAATTAAAATTAGGCATTTGGTAATCAGGAAACAGAGAAGAATATAGATCAAACTGAGGGAAATTTAACTTTTTGGCCTTGCTGTTCCTGGTATTATTGAGAACTATGATATGTCCTTGGTTGTAAATGTATATGTATATAAGAGAGTTGGTCTGACACAGATGACCAAAATTAGCATGTTGTTTCAAGTTTTCTTGAATAAAATTATTTTTCTTGAGTTAAAAACTTTCCCTGTTCTGATTTAGAAGGGTCTGTACATTTTTTGCATCTATATCTGTTATAGATTCCATGGAGTGAAGGAGGTGGGTGCATCATGTATATGCACCATAATGCTATTAACAGTAAACAAATGATACATTTGATGTACTTGAATACATATGACGCACAATGGCAGGTTATTTAGCTTTTGTAGTTTTTTTTTACTTTTTAAAAAAAATTAATTATTTTCTAATTTATTTTCTAAAACTATTCTGATTGTTCTATCATTCAAATTTTGAGCTCTGAATAAGTGGATAAAATACAGCATCCTCTGTTGGGTTGAGGGCTACATTCTTTTAAGAACAATTTTGATAGGATCATGTCAATGGTGGAGAGGCAAAATCAACATGAACTCAATAACTTTTGTTCATTCTGACATCCTTTTCTATATCTTTCTGATATACAGTATACTTTCGTATCTTTTCTCTTAAGGCAATAGGCTGCCAGAAAAGGACAAATAATTTTTATAATGTATTTTAAGGGCTACATAAAATTAGATCTACATCCACAGGATGCTTATGCTTTAATAATTCTAATTAATGGGAATCTTTGCTTCCTTATGTGTAACAGAAACATTATTCCTAATCAGCATTGTAAGAAAAAGCTTTAAACCCCATTCCCTAACAAAGATTGCTCATTTCCTGTTGTTTGTAGAAAGGATGGGGGAATTACCTTACCGATAGGGATAACTGACTGAGCAACCTTCTCTTCCCACTGTTTATGATTGGGTTCACTGGTAAAGAAAACTGCCTCCTAAAAACCTATTGAAAATTTCTGTTTTCTTTGCATATAGGTAGGACAGCAGCAATCTGTTTAATTAATTGCTTTATGAGTATATGCCACCATCCAAGACAGAATTTTTATCAGAATCATTTACAACAGTCTGAAACAGGTTTTACTAATCTAAATACTACTTTCTAAATCTAAATGTCTACTTTCCATCTAATGACACACTGAAAATGTAATAAAGTAAAAGTGTTCTAGTGCTGGTATTGGGATAAGAGAAGTACTTACAGTAAATAATAAAATCACTTAACAACAGCAATAAATTGGCATCAAAGCAACTGTCTTTCTGCCTTTGTCTTCTGGAAGGATGATAATGTTTTGATCCTGAAGCATTAATGCTTTTCTTTTCCTTTACGGTGGCCCAGTTTTTGTTTTTTGTTTTTTTGGTTAAACTTATGAAGATCATACATTTTTATGGATTTCATTGGAAAATTCAATTCTTTTGAGTGCTGTTTCTAGTGCTGCAAATAATTCTTCACAGGACTAGTTTCCTGGGGCATGAAAAATCCAAGACAGTCTATGACAATGTACACAGCTGCTCAGACACAACAGTATAACAAAAATGATGCTTGAACCAATAGGCCTTCTCAGCAGGAAATATCAGTGTGGGCATCAGATACTGAAAAGCCTTGATATATTTATGTAGATTAGCAAAATAGGATAAGATTCAAGTACTCAGACAAAAAAGATTAAATTATATACAAATAATATGCTTATTTGGGTTCCAATATTGGGACTTTTTTCAAAGACTTGAAAAGAGTGGGAAAGTCATAAACATTCCCTTCTATCCATATATTTTTTGCATATTTAAATAATATCTGCAAGAGAAGAATTGTTTGTTTTCCTTTCCTTTATGTCTTACCAGTGTTCATATTCTTATTCGCATGTGGAGATATAGTAGTCATGATTAAGATGTGTCTATACTCAAACAGCCTCCTGGAAATTGAACATGCTGGTTTGGAGATAACTAAAAGTTTGTGAGTTAAAGGGTGAGAATTTCTTTCTCTCCAGTAACCAATAATGTAAGCATAGTTCATAAGAACTAGTGTCTTCAGAATAAAGCTATCAGCAAAGAGCTACAGGAATTGGCTCTCCAGGAATCCCAAGAGAAAGACTTTATTTCCTTCTGCTTGCCAAAATGGATATTCAGAATCATATAACCAATATTCTGAACTGCCTGCCATATTTATTTGCTGTTCCACTAAAAAGCTTGTCCTCTATCAAAAAATACCAGAGACATTTCTTTTTTTGACTGGATTATAATCCATATATTGAGTAGCCTAAATAAAAATATAAATTTTCTGCAAAGAAGAAGGAAGGAAGGAAGGAAGGAAGGAAGGAAGGAAGGAAGGAAGGAAGGAAGGAAGGAAGGAAGGAAGGAAGGAAGGAAGATTATATATATAATGTCAAGAGTAAATATAGATAGTCTTTGACTTACAGCCTGTCGTTTAACA
Organism: Protobothrops mucrosquamatus; assembly: GCF_001527695.2. Taxonomy (NCBI): domain Eukaryota; kingdom Metazoa; phylum Chordata; class Lepidosauria; order Squamata; family Viperidae; genus Protobothrops; species Protobothrops mucrosquamatus. Next base: position 650,785 of record NW_015386468.1, read on the forward strand.
ACCATTTGCTATCACAATGGCCTTGGAATGGGAGCTTTTAGTCCCCTGGTATAAATATTGTGCCGACCATGACCTCATTTTTGGCATTCAGCAATCTGTTTGCATTTGCAATTTGTTCCCAAGTGGCCTGAGATCATGTGAATGCCATTTGCAATCTGGCTTCCCCAGAAAGTGTGTGTGGAGGAGTGTTGCAAGTGGAGGGGATGTTGGATTTGAGGTCTGTCAGCAAGGCTCTGGAGGAGAAAATGCTAGCAAACAGCAGCAGTCTAAGCCTTTCTGATGCTGGGATTTGCTGGCATTTTTACTAGATTTGGAATCTATTTTTTGTAATACCAATGTAAGTTATTTGAATGAATATATCTGTTTTGTTCTCCTTTCCTACTTTATAGGAATACTGAAAGGAAAGCTATATTCAGCAGTGTCCACACAGGTAGGCAAGGGGGTCAGACTGACAAAAGCAGCATCATGGTATAAACTTCAACCTGTTTTCCAGGTATATTGAAACATACATAGAAGAGGCAGGGTTGGAAGCAGGACGCTGTAACACTTGTTTTTATCATTCTGACAAAAGTAGTGTGAACCTGTAGATCTAATTGAGGTTATATTTTCTGTTTTTTTATCATTTTCCTTAATCAAATATATTAGTGGGATGTCAGTAGAAATATAATCAAAATTTATTCAGACATATTTATAAAAAACAAGTATCTTAGGAGTGCAGGAAAGCATGGCAAATTCTAAACTATAAGCGAAACTAATTGATATGGTATTACCAATTTGTAATATGGTAATTGTGCTTCTGTAGGTATCTGTATGTTTCTAATTCTTTGAAAGAAGGGAGCAACTGGTATGTGTTTATGGTATAGAAACTACTAATGGCATGCAATCGTATCTTTCCTTACTTTTAGCTTCATCATCTATTCCCTATTTTACACATAATCTAATAGTTGATGAATATTCAAGTCAGTAAAAGTTTGTTTATCACATACTGTAATACATGACCCTTCCAGCCAATTGGCAAGTTACATTGCTGACATTCATTTTTTCTAATAGAAGCAGCAGATTTCTCTGGGCAGTATAACCTTTATAACTTTCTTCTTCCATGATCAGTGTGTTTATAAAAATTGTTGCTCCCGTTCCTTCAAAATACTGTTTCACAGAGTATATTGCTTTTTCAACTGGATTTGAATGAAAGAGGGGAAAATAAAAATAAGGCTACATTTTGTTTTGAGATTTTTTACATAATACGTTTCTTTAAATAACACAGACATAGAGAAGACTTCAATAAATGCTGGTAAAAATGCAATCTTTCTATCAGTAAGACCACCCTATTACAATATTTCTGTTCAAAGAAAGAACAGCTGCTATTAATTCAATAAAATATTTAAATTTCATAAAGAATATCATAAATGATAATAAATTTTTGGAAAATATACCTCTAAAGTTCCACTTACGTTTATCAATTTGAATTGTTGTTGCTATATGCATACATTTAGAAAAATGATATTTTATTAAAAATATTTGAATAATCAAGCTAATTTCATCTATGTTATCCCCTTGGTTTATGGTTTTATCATAATAATACATTTATAAATTGATATTTCACAATCATGTTGAATTGATTCCAATGATAATATTTATCGAATATAGGTGAAAGACCAACCTGCTCTAAAAACACACACAATTAAATGAAACAATCCTTAAAAATGGGAACAAAAACAAAAAAATTAAAACAAACAAAATCTATCTTAATTAAATATTTAGTACAAGACAAGGTTATTTGAAGGACTGCTAATCTGCAATTATTTTGTCCTGTTCCACACACTCTTCCAGATTGGGTATGTTCTAGATCCCCTTTTGGTACTAGGATGGACTTTAGAAGCATCCCTTTTCACCCCAGAAACGATGTCTCTACTAAATTGAGCTTGATGGTGCTAGCCTTTCATAAGGAATAAAAACAGTGTTTCTCCCTTGTTAGGCATTTGGGCTAGGGCACGGGTCGGCAACCGCATGCGGCTCTTTGAGCCATCACCTGTGGCTCCGGAGTGCCCGGGTGCCCCATCCCCTGGGAGAAGCGCGCCAGGAATTCCCTTTCCTGGGCTGGCCCCGTCCGAGGCACAAGTGGCCGTGGAGCCACACGGGGAAGCCCCGGGATCCCCGCTGGGAGTGGGCCAGCCCTCCCGCAAGCCACAGCCCAACGGAGAGCAGCCTCTGCGATCCCCAGCCAGCCGGACGGGAAGGCGCACCCGGAGTCCCGGCTGCCGTGAAGGAAGAGGGAGATGCAGCAATGGTAGGAGAGGAGACCCTCCTCCTGGGGCCCGTGGCTGGCTTCCTTGCCCTCCTCCTCCTCCTCCCCTTCCTCCTGCTGCCCCACGGGCGGATCGGGCGGGCGGCAGGGCAAGAGGGCACCTGGGGGGGCCAGCCGGGCCGGCGGAGGGGCTGGTCAGGCAAAGCAGCTGCAGCATTGCGGCCAGGGCCAGCGGCCCACGTGGCACCAGCCCCCGCCACGGCTACATCGGATGGGCAGAGGGCGAGGCCGGGCAGCGTGGAGTCCCAGTTGGGGCAGCGGCAGCGGCTTCCTCGACCCTCCTCCTCCCCTTCTTCCTCCTGTTGGCTCTCAGGCGGGTGCCGGGGCAAGAGGGGTGCCCGGGAGGGAGCAGCTAGGCTGGTGGAGGGGCTGAATCATGTAGTTGTTAAGCATATCCAACTTTCTTGGTTGACTTGGTCATATGGCCTGAGGACACTGCAACCATTGTAAATACATGCCCATTACCAAACACCATCATCTGACAGTAAGAATGTTATGATAGTCATAAGTGCAACGACTTATGAGTAAATAAATCACTTGTTTCAGTGCATCATAACTTCAAACAGTCATTTAACAAATGGTTGTAAGTCAAGGTCTACCTGTAACATTAATACCTGTAGTGTGACAGAAAACTTTGATCTTGTTTTAAGCCTATAAATAGAGTCAATAAATTCTTATCTGACTGTCCCACATTGGAGTCTCCATTTATTTTTATTTAATTGGTTCCTTAGTTGCATTTTCTGAATATAATTCAAGAATGGAAATTACCACTGAGTAGGTCAGATGCATTGTCTGAGATCCATTAGTCTGAAAATTCTTCAAGCCCTTTCAAGAGACACTTTCTGCTCTTTTATTTCCCAAAGCCTTCGTCTTTAATACAAGAAAATACCAGTCCCTTTCTCTTTATTCAGATTAAAGGATTGCATATGATAGACAAGAGAGTGGTTAGGTGATAGCTTGGGAAACAATCCAACCTATCCTGGTTCCTTATGCTGAGATTTACAGCATAAACATTGAAATGTGAAATTAATATTAATAAATAATATTGAACAGAAATAATTTAAATGAAATTGGACATAAGAAAACTCCAATTTGAAAGTAATTGTTAGCAAGAATTGTCATAAAATTTTGCAATTAAAAAATAAAAGAAATATGCAATTGATAAAAACATGATCTGAGTCTAACCAAGAAACTAGAGAAAAATGAAAGCATCCAAGCACTTATTCTATAACCACCAGTTTGGGGTTGCAAAAACTGGGTCTTTGTATATCTTTGTTGCTATCTAGATTTTTTTCAATCTAGAACTGGTTAAAAATGTCTAACGATTACACTGTGGTTTGTATCAAATTCAAATCCCACAGCTGTTTTTGGTGTAAATTAGAAATAGACTTTCCAGGATTTAGAAACTAGTTGAACACAGTTGCTGGTAACAGAAAAGTGATGAAGTAAGCTGTAGCTCATAAAAGCTTGTGACTTTTAATAATAATAAAAAAACCTATTAGACCTAAAAAGATGCTACTAAACTCTTTCTGATTTTAGGCGTTTCTGACATATTTCGCTCAATACATTCCCAGTGCAAAATGTTAAATTTACTGTGGAGACAAAGGGATTGTGTTGATTTTTTTTATTGCTTCAGAATGAGGGCACAATTTTATTATGCCACAGAGATTCATGATTGCCAAGTTTTGGCTGCTTTCCATTCTCAATATTATATTAGTAGTAAAATTGTTTAAATAATAGGTTATGGGACACTAGATATTTCTTTTAGCAGCTCTCTTACAGAAATTATTGTGCCATCTTTACTGTATCATCGAGATTTATACATAGAATAGTCTACCTTTTTTGTTTTCAGAATAATAAAATATTTGACATTCATATGAAATGAGGTTTAGGTTTGAGAGTTATAGAATTTAAACTAATAGGAATCAAATATTCATATATCATATATCCATCTATATGTTAGATGAACCTTTACATGAATGCAAATTATATATCTAGCCCATCTACTCCAACAAAACAGCAAGTATTTATTTATTCCAAATTTAATAGTACTGCCTTGTTGGGATCACTATTCCTTCTTCTTAATTATATTCATCAAATAGGTGTCAGGGTTCCGGCTGAAAAGCCCAATGAAGTAAATTCACTAGAGACATTGCGATCTCTAATGTAAGACTTTATTAGGCATAGCATACCAACACAGTAGAAAGAAATCCAGCTCTGGCAATATGGCAGGAAAAAGATAATTAAAAGAGTAAAACCTTCCTTCCCCTTTCTGACAGTTCAGGCCACATTGTCCAATTAGTCTTTGAACGGTTGTTATGAGAACAAAGTCTCTATTCACCAAAACATCTCTTCAGTGACACACACTGATAGAAATCACATGCGCATTCCAACCCTTTTTCCCTCCCCACCCCGGTAGCTGTAGGCAAACTAGAAGCAGCATGGCAGTTCTAATGCAAGGGGTCTTCATAGCTTGACAGGTCAACCCCCTACAGAGGAAGGGGAAATCTGGAAAACAAAATACACATTATTATTTGTTAAATTTCTCTTGCTCTGGCCCCAGCTTCCAGGGGTATTTTGCATGGAACTGCTTTACCAAACGGTCTGCTTTTACGTTATGAGCTTTTACCCATCTAGCTTCTGACATTGGATAGCATTTCCATTGGATTAGGTACTGTAATTTCCCTTTGTGAATTCTGGTCAAGGATCCACTTGACTTCATAGTGTGTCTCTCCCCCCCACCACCATTATGGGTGCAGGGGCTGCTTTCCCCACTTGCCTCATAGTGGAACCTTGGAATGGCTTCATTAGGCTGCAATGGAATACCAGATGTGCTTTTCCCAGTATTCTAGGTAGCCTGAGCTCTACTGTCACCAGGTTTATAACTTTCATAATAGGGAAAGGGCCTATGAACTTTGGACCTAACTTCTTGCAAGTTTGTCTCAACTTGAGATACTTGGTGGATAGACACACTTTATCTCCTACATGGAATGTCCCCTGGAGAGCACGTTTCTTGCCCACCTGTTTTTTCTGACTCTCAGCTGCTTTTGTTAATGCTTTTTTCGCATCACTCCAAACATGTTGGAACGAATCTACCCATTCAGTTAAGGTGCTCGAGGAGGGAGGCTCTTGTGGGCATTCTGGCATTGGCACAAACTCCACTCCTATGGCTAGTTTAAATGGGGTGAAACCAGTGCTGCTGTGTACTGCGTTGTTATACGCCACTTCTGCAAATGGCAAAAGTCCTGCAAAGTTTGTTTGCTGGTAATTGACATAGCAATGCAGGTACTGTTCCACCATCGCATTAGTTCATTCTGCAACCCCATTCTTACTCCAATGAAAAGCTGAAATAAGCCTCTGGGAGTATCCAATCATCCGGACAAATTGTCTCCAGAATTTAGCAGTGAATTGGACCCCATGGTCTGAGATGATGCGCTTAGGCGCTCCGTGCAGCCGACAGATATGCTGCAGGAACAATTTTGCTAGCTTCTGGGCTGAGGGGAACTCAGTACATGCGGTAAAGTCAGCTTGTTTGGAGAACAGGTCTACCACAGTCCAAATCATGATGTTCTGCCCACTCTCAGGTAGTTCCATGGCTATCTCCTCCCAGGATCTGGTTGGGTCAGCAACCTGCTGCAACAGCCCTGGACTCTTCCCTGGCAGTCTCTTGCTGACTGCGCAAACTATGCAGCTTTTCACATAGCTCAACGTCCTTTTTCATCTTTGGCCACCAGAACTAATGGTTAGCAAGGTGCAGAGTTTTTAAGAACCCAAAGTGTCCAGCCTGCTTAGCATCGTGGCTGTGCTGCAGACTTGCAGTCATAGACTGTCAGGGACATACAATTTGTCTCCCTTCCAAACCAACCCATCCCTCATGGTCAGTTTCCCTTGATAAGCCACAAACCATGCATCGGTCGGCAGCTCCTCCTTCAGTTGTTCGGCAAACTCATTGATGGGGAGTGAGATCCTCCTCTTCTCCTGTTGCCTGGTCGCAGCCTGAGCAGCCTGTTCCTTGGTGGGAACGATGGAACTTACTACCTCCTCCCATGTACTGAGGCATGCGGGATAAGGCATCAGCAAGAAAATTCTTCCTCCTTGGGATGTACTTTAATTCAAAATCAAATTGTTTAAAGTATTGCACCCAATGGACTTGTTTGGGTAAGAGTTTATGGGCTGTCATCAGGGCTTCTAAATTTTTATGATCAGTCCATACCTGAAATGAGGCTTTACTCCCCTCTAGGAATTGCCTCCATGTTAATAACACCTAGTGTACTGCAAAAGCCTCTTTCTCCCATATAGCCCACCATTGTTCTGTCTCATTTAGTTTGTGAGACGTATATGCACATGGTTGCATGTTTCCCTGCTTATTCCACTGGAAGAGGACTGCCCTCAAGGCTACATTGCTAGCATCTGCCTGAATTACAAAAGGTTCCTCTGGATCTGGGTGTTTTAGGACTGGTTCAGCTGCGAACAACCCTTTCAGCTTTTCAATTGCCACTTGGCATTCCATTGTCCAGTTCAAGGGTTGACTCTGCCAGGGCTTCTCTCCCCCTCTCCCTGTTTTCAACAGTTCATGATTGGCAAGGCAATTTTAGCGATGGAGGGAATGAATTGCCTATAGAAGTTTGCAAAACCCAAGAAGCTCTGTAGCTGCTTGCGGGTGTGAGGGGCCTGCCACTCCAATATGGACTTCACTTTCTCTGGGTCCATCTCCACCCTTTCGCATGACACTCGGTAGCTCAGGTAATCTAGGCTCATCTTATGAAACTCGCATTTTGACAGCTTAGCATACATTTTAGCATCCAATAGTTTTTTCAGCACCTATCACAAGTTTTACATGTTCTTCCATAGTCTCAGTGTAAATGAGGTTGTTGTCCAGGTACACCAAAACTCCTTTGTATAAATGTTCATGTAGCACCTTGTTTATGAGCTGCATAAATACGGCAGGGGCCCCCTGTAGTCCAAAAGGCATCACTTTAAATTGATAGCTCCCAAGGGGGCAGTTGAAGGCAGTTTTCCTCTCATTGCCTGCCTTGATTCTCACTCAATAGTATGCCTCCCTCAGGTCTAACTTAGTGAATATTTTCCCTGTGGCTAAATGTCCCAACATATCCTTCATGAGGGAGAGGGGATACATTTTTTCCACGCCCACTCCATTAATCCCACAGAAATCAATACATAATCTCAGTGACCCATCTTTCTTTTCTTTAAACAGCACCAGTGCTGCCACCCAAGATTTTGCTGTAGCTTGGCTAATTAGGCAACGGGTGCAGCCTGAGTCTATCACCCCCCCATCACTCCTGGTGCTGCAATATCCACTTTAGCTTCTAGGTAGTTTACAAGTCCACTCACCATTGGATTGTCTTCTCCCTCGCGGTCGCTTTCATAGAGAGCCATCAGTGGTTTCTCCTCAGTTGGAGTTCCTTCCCTTTCACTCTCCAGGGGGAAACCTCAATGACCTGGGCTACCACTGCGATTTCTCCCTCCCTTTTTTCGATTACTTCTTTGGCTTCGGGGGAGGAGGGGCAGCAGAAGCCGCCCTGGGTGTCGGTGCTGGACACATCACTGCCTGATATCCCTCCTGGCTGCAATGAAAACACATGATGGGGCATGACTGGAAGATCCCACAGGAGCCAGAGAGGCTGCCCTAGTGGCTTCCTCCCTAGCACACGCTTCTCCTGACTCATCTTCGGCTGCAGTTCAAACCTCCCATGGCCCTTGTACTCTGCCACGTTTAACTCCAGACCAGTAACCAGCTGGTACCAATAGTTCAACTGGTCTGGGATTCCTCTGGCCAAGTACAAATGGAACATGTCATGACTCAGCCCTTCTTGGAAGTATTGAGCCAGGAATTGCTCAGGCCAGTGTCTCAGCCTCCCTGCAATCTTCCTGAACTCTCTGATGTACTCCGCTATGGATCTTCTCCCCTACTTGATGTTACAAACCTCAGATTCCGCTTGTCCTGTCTGTGTAGGGTCAACGAACCGGGCTCTGAGTTTGTATAGAAACGCATCCAGATTGGTCAATTCAGGGTTCCCTCATCTTGGAGAATTGTCACCCCCTCTGTTGCCTCCCCTTCAAGGTTGGCCACAATGATATCCACCCGGGCCTCATCATTAGAATACTCTCTTCCATGCTGGTCTAGGTGCATCCAGACTTGGTCAAGGAATAACGCCAGCATTTCAGGGTTCCCGTCAAACATGGCCCTCAGTGGAAGGGGCGGGGGTAGCCTCAGTGTGGCCAAAGGTCCCAGTAGCCATCCCCCCATAGGGGTACATCCATGACTGAGCACCATATATGGGAGTTGGCGGCGGTCGCCAGCCCATTGCTCTAGGCCAGGCATGTCAAACTGCTGGCCTGCAGGCCAAATGCGTCATGCCAAAATTGCATCCAAAAAGTTGTGATACGTCGTGTGATGTCATGTGATGTCGTGAGTTTGACATGCCTGCTCTAGGCTGAGGGGCAGGCATTGGTGCGGACTGTGGGCACCTGATCCCAGACTTGGACCGGGCTGTAGGGACATCCCTAGCTGTGGACTAGTTGCTCTCTGTTTGTGGTGGCTGCTGCTCCCACCAAGGGCTGGGGTGAGGGGATTGGCATTGGTGCTGAAAGTTGAGCAGAGTCCACTTGGGGGTTAGGATCCAGCTTCCAAATCAGCTCCCCCTCTCGGACCTCCAGACTGCTGAACCTCTGCCTCAGCTGCTCCACCAACTGGCTGCCATACAACCTCTTGGTGCTGCCCATTCTGAGGCTCTTCACTACCACCACTCCTGTTCCTGGCCATACTCAAGCCAAGGATAGTGAATTCTACTTTGGCTGCTTTCCACTCTCCCTCTCACCACTTCCCCAACTCAGACTAGTTGAATGCTGCCATCCCACCCATCCACTCCAGGGTTGGTGGCATCTCCTTCCATTCCTCTGGTACCTTTGGGCGCGTCGAGGCTGGCAGAGTTGGGAAGCTGCTTTCGGCTCCAGTTGGGGTCCCGCTGACTGACCCAGGCCTGGCTTTGGCTGGCTGTTCCATTTCAGGCATCTTCCTCTGAGTCTTCACTACCCCTCTGGAGGTTGCCAGAAAGGGCATAGGGGCTCAGGACCCCCTTAGTTGAAATCAAGATTAAAAGAGAGCTGGATTAGAGTTAGGGTTTCAGCTGAAAAGCCCAATGAAGTAAATTCACAGAGACATTGCGATTTCTAGTGTAAGATTTTATTAGGCATAGCATATTGGCATGGTAGAAAGAAATCCAGCTCTGGCAAAATGGCAGGAAAAAGATAATTAAAAGAGTAAAACCTTCCCTCCCCTCTCTGACAGTTCATGTCACATTGTCCAATTAGTCTTTGAATGGTTGTTATGAGAAGAAAGTCTGTTTGCCAAAACATCTCTTCAGTGACTTCGATTCTCACACTGATAGAAACCACCTGTGCATTCCAATCCTTTTTCCCTCCCCACCCCGTAGCTGTAGGCAAGCTAGAAGCAGCATGGCAGTTCTAATGCAAGGGGTCTTCATAGCTTGACAATAGGCTTCTATTAGCTCTTATTCTTTCAAACATTTTAATTATCTGTTAGAAATCATATCTCAAAATAAAAGCTGGGCCCTGCATTTATCAGAGCTTGTAGAAATCTTTATTTCAGCAATACAATTTGGCGGGCCAAGGGTGCCATACCCTTTTTGTGGCCCTCCTAGTCTTCTCAGAATGGATGAGCCAAATGTTGTGCCCTTTTGTGTAGTCTTTAGAGGGAAGGCTCCAAAAAGGAAGCATGAGAGGCAAAATAGATCTCCAAAGATTTCCAGATTCTTAAAATTACATTCAAAATGGGACCAATCACTTTTGGAATACAACACAAAGCCTGTCTATGGTCCACAAGTTGCTTTCTTAATCCTAATTTGTTATTGTTTTATATATAAAATATTTATATATAAATGTATATCACACTATTTTATTTTGTACAATTCACTCACAGCTACTTAAAGCATTTAAAAACAATACATTAAAATATTTAACATTAAAAAAGCAGAATAAAAAATTACAGTCACAAAATATTCAATAAAGGTTTTAAAGCAGAGCAAACGAAGAGGTTCTGTTGACAGAATGGATACACTTCTATTCTGACCTTCTGAGGTAAAAAAAGTGCCAGCCAGTTAATTATAGCCACTGAACAGAACTTCTCTATTTTCTTAATTTTTGCCTTAGTTGAAACAGAAAAGACCCTTTACATTAGGGCACTTTGGAAGGAAGTGGTCCCTGAAGTATCATAGATTGAAACTCTTTATTGTTGTGTATCATAAAAAGCAATTTTGAATTGTACCAGAAACTCATTGTTTGTTGAACATTTCTACCACCACTTGTCCCCCCTGGATTTCACTGTACCTGCATAAGTTATAATCTCCTTAAATTAGTCTCGATGATATTATATTAATCAACTGTTACAAACTGATTATTATATATCTACAGGTAGTCCTCATTTAGTGACTGCCTCATATGTGACTGTTTGCAGTTATGGCAGTGCTGAAAAAGTAACTTTGTGACCAATCCTCCATTTACAATCTATGCAGGTCTGTAAAGCACAGGAAAGCTGAAGTAGGGTAATAAACATAGTCGCAGTTTCACTTAATGACTATTCACTTAATGATCAAATTATTGGTCCCAATTGTGGTTGGTAAATAAGAACTATCTGTTAGATCCATTTGCATTTCATTTAAACGTTTTCAATACACATCAGCTAAATTTGCAATGTGATTATCTTTCTACTAATGTGGGAAAAAATTCTAGTTTTCTACCCTTTGTGTTCAGTCTATGCTCTCTGTTATAGTATTCTAGCTAAATATTAGGGAATTTGTGAATTCTTGACAGAAATATTTGTTTTCTGGAACAGTTCAATCTACCATTCTTTGCTCTTCCTATTCTCAGTAACATTGGTTCGTATTTCTTTATATTGACCACTATGCTCAGAATCCTAAATTTTTATCAATATGACTGTCATGTATCAATGTGTATCTAATAAGTCATCCATGGGGAATTATTGTGTCAATTCTTATCTTGACAAAAAGAATTTGATCTGATTATCCTAGAGCATCGGTATATTTTCTGCAAAACAAATGATGTAACTCAATAAGGACTTGTCTCCTATTAGAATAAAATCCATTTAACCTGACAATTTACCATTAAAATGGAAAACAGTATTTAGAGCAAAGGTCCAACTTATGCTGACTGATTTCATGTGAATTTTCCTGTTTTACAATTAGATTTTTTATGTTTGAAACAAATTAAAAAGGAAGTTTGTATGGAATAAGAGTTAAAATAAAAATATTCATCATCAAATATTATTAAATTTTACAGGTGTAGGGAAATTAAAGGGCATGTGGGTTAAATGTAAGGGTTTTCTTCCAGATTCATTATATTGCTATATATTTAAAATGCACCTTATCTCACTGATCATATGCCCACTAATTTAGTATTTTATAGAATCCCATTAGAATTGCAAATCTCCAGTTTACATCAAAAGGCTTCCATTTTGTTTTTGTTTTAAAGAAGAAACATATCCTTTTCTTTGTATCTTCTAAAGTCTTACATATTGGACATATGGAGGAAAATTACATAATACAGTAAAACCTCTGAAAGTTGACCACCCAAGGGACTGGAAAGTGGACAACATACAGAGGTGGTCAACATATGGAACAAGTATACTGATACATACATGTGCCTCATTTTATTGTACAGCTTTTATTAGAGAATGTCATACTGAAACACACATAGTGAAAACACAAGAAAATCATTCATACAATATTGTATCATACAAAATCAATACATTTACATATGTATTGTTTTCTCATGGTTTGATCATTCTTTCTGAAAAATAAAGAGTCAAATGTAGTCTGTTTCTTATTCTTTTTGTGAAGGTAAGCAGAGAAAGCACTCTCAATGCTGGCTATACCATTTAGCATACCTGGGCATTTTTCTACGGCAAATGACTATCTGCAATTTCTGTGTCCTCCTCTCTTAATTCTTTGGTTTCATCAGCAACCACATGTTTACTGGATCCGTGCCCCTCCTGGCTGGTACTGGCTGCCCGGGAGGGTACACGAGCCTGGCTCCAGGGAATTATAAACGCTTCTTTACGGGAGGGTGTCTTCCCCGTAGCCTTGAAGGAGGCGGTGGTGAGGCCCCTCCTTAAGAAGCCTTCCCTGGACCCAGATGTATTGGCTAATTATCGCCCGG
>NW_015386468.1:663869-686112 GCF_001527695.2 Protobothrops mucrosquamatus
CTCATCGGCCGATACGCTCCCACAGAGAGGGTCTCCTCAGGGTGCCGTCAGCCAGACAGTGCCGGCTGGCGACCCCCAGGGGGAGGGCCTTCTCGGTTGGAGCCCCCACCCTATGGAACGAACTACCCCCAGAGATCCGGGTGATTCCGGATCTCCCCTCCTTCCGCCGCGCCCTCAAGACATGGCTATTTAAGCTAGCCGGACTGGCCTAAGGGTTATCTTAATTTGGTTTTAAAATAATTTTAACAAGAAAAGGCCAATAATTAATATTCTATTTTAATTATATTTTAAATTCAGTATTTTTGTATTATGTACTTGTTTTAAATGGCTGTAAGCCGCCCTGAGTCCGCTGGGAGAAGGGCGGGGTAGAAATTTAAATATAAATAAATAAAATAAATAAATAAATAAGTTGCTTCCAGCACTTTTCTGCTGGGTTGTACCTGGGTCAATTCTGATTAGAAAATTGCTTCTGGGTCACTATTAGGGTTAGGGTTTTGTTTCTGCCGATGGACCATAAATTTTGCGTTTTAGCAATGATCCACTGCAGAAGCTGGGCTTGGTAGTGCATTTTAAATGTTTTGATTATGCCTTGGTTGAGAGGTTGAATTTTTGATGTAGTGTTTGTAGGCAAAAAATTCAGTTTCATGTTTATAAGATGAATCACTTGGGAATGGCTAAGACAATTGTCCACTACAAGGAGAATAGACCATTTTTTTCTTCTTCATTTCTCAGTCAATACCTCTTATCCACTTCACAAATGGATCACCTGTCATCCATGCAGATTTGTTAGATTTCCAGGTGACAGGAAGGTCTTTGGGCTACAGGTTCTTGAATGAGTGTGGCTCTGCTGATTTACCAATCACCAAAGATTTTAGCTTCTCTCCAGTTAAGTTAGTGCACAGCAGAACTTTGAAACATTCTTTAGAAAGTTTTCCATTCTTACATTTGTCACCCTTCATAATGAGGCTCCTGTCAGGCATTGCCTTGAAAAAAAGTCCACACTCGTCAGCATTAAAGATGTCATCATCTTTATTGCTGAATCAAAGTCAAACATATTGTATTCTTTGACATTCTTCTTGAAAGAAATTCATTGCTACCAATTCTGCATTTCACTTTTCTTGCCCTTGGTGCAGACTGGACTCAACTGGTCAAGTTATAGAGAGTAACAATAAAGTATGTCAAGGTTCAGGTGGTCAAGATACAACTTACAGAGGTGATCAATATAAAGAAGTCGGCTTTCTATTATGTACAAATAGTGTATGTCTGGTCTACAAAAATTCAGTCAACTTAGGGAGGTGGTCAATGTAGAGAGGTGGTCAACTATGGAGGTTTTACTGTATGTGTAAATTGTTATAGAATAGTAAATAAAACAATATAAGGCAATCCTATCTAAAGAGACATAAAACCAGATTTGTGCATTTTATATACTGACCTTATATTATCACCAGGTAGATGGCAAAATCTTGCTAACCTTGAATTTTGAAAGACAAGCAAGATCAGACCTGGTTGATACTTGGCTAGACAACAACTATGAAATCCCCAGGCTGAAGGTTAGACGTTTGGTTAACAGAGATCCTCAAAGAAGGCATTGGCCAATGAGTTATGTAGCATTGGCAGAAAATTACATAATAGCCTCCATGAAGTCACCAAAAGTTGAGCTCAGCTGGGTCTGCATCTCTACTGTCAACACAACTTTCTTCACAGTATTTTAGTATGTGATCTACATGCCAGGCAAACTGCATACTTTCTGAATCCACATTAACTTGTCAGGATTCGACTCTAGATCATTCACAGTCAGATTTATGATCTTGCTCACATATGGAAGTAGATTACCCCATACCCTTCCTTTTTATATGCAGAAAAAGGCCCTTCTATTTTGAAACAAAGAAAGATGTTGAGAACTGAAACTGGGAAGAGCAGCCTCTGAAATGATCAGAATAGAATCACCAGGGATCACCTGGAAAAGCGATCTAGGATTAATTGAGACACAGGGAAATCTGTTTGCCTAAAGTAAGAGAAATAAAAACATACTGCTATTATTTTGTGTAAGATTATTTTTCATTTCTTTTTTATTTGGTGTGATTTTTAATTTAATGCCCCTGACATTTATTGTATCTATTCAAGTTTAATTATTATATGCTTGATGCAGCTTAGTATCTGAATAGCAGATCCATTACACGGTGTGATCACTTCTGAATTTTTATTTCTTCTTTATAGTTTTTATGGAAGATTTCTTTAAGGTAGTAATTATGATTTTATCTGTATCCCCCCCCAGTTAATTGTTTTATTGCATTATAAGATGTGAATAATATACATTGTAGAATACAGATGTAGGTACAGATACAGATAATAGCTAAGTAAATTTCTAAAATGTTAATGAAAATAAGATTGCTTGAATTGTATAATTAATGCTAAGTATGACATTGATAAACAGTTGCAAATAAAAGATCAATTTGGTTAAACATTTGTCATAGAACTATGCTGTTAGTTTTACCATTGCTGCATATTCTCCAAATTTAAATTCCCAGTCAGATATTGTTAATGTTGAAACTTTCTTCACAGTGCTGTATTTTTATTTCACGCACCACTGAATGTTTTACATATGACTACCCAAGGTTAAAAATGAATTTACATTCCCCTTTTTCTTTTTCTTAATAAATAAGTTTGAATTTAAATTATACCTGGTGAAACTGATCTAACAGGAGAAAGAACTGTTTCCCTAATCTCATGACTAAAAGCTATAAGAGCCAGGTGGTGGTGCTATGGAATGTATTTAATTATTGTTTTTTCTTTCAATTTGTCAGTAAGACTCATAGGTTGTGGGAATCCTGTAGGCTGAAATTAGTGGGGAAATCCCACATAAAGCATCACTTTCAGGTATCTTGTGGCAACATTTCATCTTAGAGGCTCAGCTCTGCTGCTACAATCTTGTAATTTCATATTAATATAACTTGTCTTACTTGAATCAGACAATTATATGTTTGTTAACTTGTGATTGACAACTGTTTGATTTTGTCATTCATTTAGAAATTAATTTGTACTGTTCTAACTAGAAATCTGCAGATGACAATTGATTTTTGCGCCTCAGAAATGTAAAATGTAAAAAAAAAAAACCAACTACATTCCATTGAAATATTTGGAATGATTTCCTTTACTGAGTACTTGAGTACTTACTTATCAGATTTTAATGAGAACAGGGCACAAGATTCTGATCCCTTTTCCTTTTTAAGATATGTATACAACTAAAATTCTAAAAAACAAATTTGTTAATTGGAAAATTTATATTATACATTAATTATATTTTTCAGATTGTATGCATTAGAGAGTAATTCTTATACTGCAGTTCAGAAAGCAGATACTTCAGAGCAGTCCTAAGTTTCCAAAAATATGTCTTTGGAACTGCTGCTAAGCAAGTAATGAGTTCATTGTTGGCTCACCTTGTTTCCAGCAATATCTTGGAGGAAATCAATAGGTAGATCCATGTATGAAAATGTCAATCCATAAAGATGAGAAGAAATTAGAGAACAAATAATGGGGGAAGAGTTGTTCCCACCTAGCAAATTCTTTATGCTTCCTGTGCCTTATAAAACACTGTTAAATTATTCAGTTGACCCTTTGGATGGGCAATATTCATTTAAGGACTTTTAGTACTGAAAGAGCATTAAGGTACATTATCTCATGAGCTGACATGAACTTTATATCCTTGAAATTAGGATGGTCCATGTCCGTCTACTACAGCAAAGTGCTTTTTCGCATTGTATAATTTCTCAAGATTTCTCAAGAATTAAGTATCTCTTTTTTTTTTACTGATAATCTACATAATAGGAAAATCTGTGATGTACTAAACTTTTAAAGCATGGTTTAAAGATTTCAGCAACTTTGTTGCTGTGCTTCACTGACTTGATCACACATCTTTTACATTCATATTGTATTCTATTAAGTACAATTTACAAGAAATTATAGAGAAAACATATTACAATGTTATAGAATACTGAATTTATGTTAGATTCGGTATGTTCTCCAGTAGACTAGAAACCACTGCATAGCAAATGTCCATTTCCCCAGCAAGTCCAGAACTTGGAATTATTTCCTTTTAGCAATTCACTGAAAGAATGCTGTTGTGTAAATTCACAAAAATATATTAAAAGTGAAGCTGTATTGTGTCATGCCAATCTGTGCTAGAATTCCTGCATTTAATAATGGTAGATATGTGTGCATGGAAAATAAAATGTGTGCATGGAAAATAAAAATGCTTAAGACTGAGCACAATCTTTAAAATTTATATAACAAGAAATTGAATTTAAGATGACTCACAAATTCATCCAATATTTGGGATTTAGGACACATGCTTTATTGGACCCAAAGACCAAAGCAGCTAATTTAATTTGTCCAATAAAAGTTTGGATGTATTGCTTCTTATATCTTACCCCTTGCTTCCATATGCAAAGTTTTTCTGAAATGGAAGGAACTTTCCAAGGTAATTCACTACTACTGAAAATAAAGACAGTCCTCTTTTTAACATGACCAAATCCAAAGAATCCAAAGGTGGCTCTTTGAGTCCAAGCCACTATTTTAAATGAGATTTAATACATTTGCTTCACTGAACTGCCATTAGTGTTTATACTTATAATCAACTCATCCTAATGAATGCATGATAACTTTCTACAGTAATATTTTAATATACTATAGATTCAAGGATATACCGGCATTTTATAACCATTTTTATTTCAAAACTTATTTTTGTTATTGAAAGCCCATTTGATATGACAGAGTTTGCAATAATTAAGATTTATAGTTATAGGTATTTATTTACATTCAATCTCTTAGACAAGTATTTTGGCTTCCAGTTAAAATTGCAGCATATGTCACATGTAGTTTTGTTATTTTTAGGGTTAGCAAAAGCATGTCTAAAGGAACCTTGACTATTATGAGTCAAGAATGGCTTGCACATTCTTACTACCTGCTTCCTGAATGCTCCGTGTTATTGTCACTCATCCTATATAGATGCACTCCAATAATTAATAGTAAACGGGGTGAAGAGAACTTTTTAATGGTCCCCTACTCAAAATCTTATGTTAAAAAAAGTTCCCATGAGTGAAGTATAAGTTAGCTTTTTCCAAGAAAAAGAAAAGGAATGAATAACATTTTTCTTCTTGTCCTTTAAATGAATAGCATAGTTTGGGTGAAATTATCAGGCAATTGCATGCCTTTTATGCAGATAATGCTATTTGATGAAAGCGGTGTTTTGATCTGCTAAGGATAATACAGATCCAGGGTTGGATTCATTGGTAAGAGTAAAGCTGTCTTCTGTGATAACTTCATCTCAGCATGAGGTCAGACGGGGAAAACTGGGATGGGGGATTAAAAAATGACACAGTTGGAGCAGTATTCAGTTCCCTGCTGTGCTCCTGGCTGCACACTATAGCTTATGTTTCTGATCTGTTATGGTATTGTCTGCTTTTCTCTCCCAGCGCAGAAAGAGATTGCTTAAAAGTTTTCTTTTCTTTTTTTTCTGCTAGAGGGATTAGTTCAGTGCAGCTTTTTTAATTAAAGAAACTGTATCTTTTTCAAGGCAATTTAAGGCTGCAGTAGAAGGCCATCAGCATTCATAACTTAGTACTATTAACTATAACAAAGAGTAGCTATACCTATTAAATTTTAAAATAGGATCCAATTGTGGAATTTTAGGGTTAATAATGGTTACTTACACAAAATAAGTTGCACTGAATGAATTATTGTCCAGAACTAGTAACTTCAAATATTGCACATTGTATTCAGCTAAGTTTACTTTATGAACCCCTAGGGCAAGAGAGTGTTTTAATTGCACAAATAAGTAAAAAATAGTTTGGAATGCTTTTCTCCTTTGCTGAAAACTTTCAAGGGATATCTCCCAATTTAAACACTGTAAGTTGATCTACCAGGAACACTTGAATTCTTTTGTATTAATAAAAATATATTTGCAGTTTGATTTCACCAAGTGTAATGGGTAGAAACCTCAAATATTTCAGATAAGGCCCTGTGATTATCACTTTTCCAAGGTGCTTGGATTGCAACATAAGCAGCCTCTCCTAAATTCCTTGTCAGGTCAGATAGAAACAGTTCTCCTGGCAATTAATGAACAGAATATATTGCTTCAGATAATAAAGCAGAAGGTCTAAGTCCTATCTATTTACAATTGAATTTTTTTATGTGGAAAACAATATGTTATTAAATTCACCAGTTGCTAAAATAATACTTCAGGCCCAACAAAAACAAAATAACAATTTCTAGTTTTCTCTCAAATTTTCCCTTTTGGCATTTCAGTCAAGCTGGTATGTTTGTTGCTGTAAATCCTGTTTCACTGTATGGGTTGTGAGAGCAAGAATTTTATTTACAACTGGTGGCTAATGATGCTACTTGTTATTTTTTTTCACCTAAAAAGATTAGAAAGAAACCTTTTGGGGACTTTGAAGAATGCAAATGAAAATACAATATCATAGCTATTAGTATAAATAGTTACTATTAAATAACAATATAAATTATACTTAATTGATATTAATACCTCAACTATGAAGAATGATGACACTTCATATTCATGTTTTATAATTTTTGTATTAATCCTTGCAGCAGCTCTGTGGCACTGCGTTCCCATATTCTACATAACAGGTTGAGCCTGAGCAAGAACAATTTGCCCAAAGAACTGTGTTACTTCACCACATGCACTAAATCAGTAGCTGAGTAATGGGTTTTACTTCCTTGACCTACTTTGTGTTCCCACCATAGAAAATCTGAACAGGGCTCTCACTATAAAATATTGTATATGACAATAGATCTTCTGAAATTTATTTCATTTTTAACCGTATGAAAAATGAGATCTCAGGTCCATGTTTATCAAATGTTCACAATTAGGTTTTTCTCTTAAATGGGGATATAGAATGCAAAGGAAGATGTGATTTAAAGATTACACCTATTTTTCTAAGATTACAGTGTATGTATTGAGGACTTTGCTGACAATCATGCTTTCACCATTAAAACATAAACACATATGTTTGATCTGAGATGCACATGAACATGCTCTCTCTCTCTCTCTCATCGTATGTAAGGACTTCCTTAATTTTTGTACACTATTAATAGTTTGTCAATAAACATTTTTTGATGTTTATAGGACTAGGACTATATTCACTGAATATAATGGTGTATGTGTTTATGCACGCTTGTGTGTGTGTAAAAGAATATATTCTTTTATTTATATTGTCGCAATACTCATTTTCATTAAAACAAAGACCAGCATGGTATATAGCAATATAGATGATACTTTACTTTAAAATTAATATATTCAAGAAAACATCAGTCAACAACCAGGACCAAAAAAACAGCATACAAACATTTATGACACACTATACAGTTAAAATATCTGTGGCTGAAATAAAAGTGTCTTTGGTGAGAAAGCATGTTAAAGTTGCTTCCAGGTATACAAATTTAAGGAAATACATATCCAAATTGGTTTCTACCAATGAATAGGTTGTTTCCTTTGAAGTCTTATATTCACCTAACCTGAAATACCTAAACTCCATTAAGATTTTAAGACTGGGCAATTAAGAAACTTACATGTAAAGATGCAACATTGTTTTTGATTGGTGGCAGGAGCTTTTCAGTTATGACCCCAAAATTATTAAAATTATTTTATCTTGGTTTTAGAATTCTACTAGGAATTCTGTAGTTGGATTGCTTTTACATTTAGCTTTTATATTATATATTTACATTGCTTAAATAGGATTTGTATTGTATTTTATTTCATTATTTGTAATAAATTGCCTCATGGATATTTTCATGAAAGGATAAACTAGAAGTATATAATGGATAAATCAGTAAATAATTAAGATTATTAAAGTTGTAGCTGTGAAGAAACAGCTATGTTATTTAAACAAAACAAACATGGTTTCCAAGTCTATTACAGTGTACATGAGTATAAAAACAGGAGAAATATTTTGATTATTTTCTTCTTTCATGCTGTGTGTGGACTAGTTCAGATTGGTTCTTTTATGAATCCATAGTAAAGAGGGTCAACTGTTGGGTGAAACTAAAGTATTTCACTTTCTCCAAAGGTCAACCTTATACAGTGTACTTGTGTATGCAGTGTAACACAAAGTAATGTAGGAAAAAATATACGACCCCATTTAAAGGTTGATTTGTATAACCAGTACATTCAGTGACTCTAGAATCAGTGTATAGAGGACTTAATTAAGATAATTAAGACATATTCCTCATTGCAGACAGCCATTTAATTTTATGGTTTGTCAGCATTCAGACTAGAATACTTGTTTTCTAATATTACCACAATGATTGTGTGTCCTATCTACATTATTTGAAATATGATAGGCAGCTTTTAATTTAATATTTTTGTTGTATACATTTTTATGATCCTTCGCTAATAATGCAATAAGATAGACATTCCAGTACACTGAAACATACTAGTATAATTCTGCTTTATCTCACCTCAATCTATTAATATATGTTTTACTAATTAGTGACCAATTTTCCACTTCTAGCTGAACAATTGTGTTAAAGTTTCATTGATTTAATTGTCTTAAATTGTAATACAAAATAACATCACAATTAGTCATTTTTTAGCTGGTGTATATTGTGCAATCATACTTTTTCCTTAAAATTTTGCTGCCTTCTCAAAAGAAATATTCATTTTATGATGATATACATAGGATTTATTAGACAAGGAGCTGGCAGAGTCAAAAACTAATACAAGCAGATTATGCAAGATCTTTAGATAGGTAGAGAGGCTTGTCTCATAGGAATGCTCTTGCAATTAAGCATAAACAAACACCTATACTGCCTCTTTCCTCTTTTTTTTTCTTTTAAAGTTAGTAACAGTAATGTATAATTGGGAAGGGAGAGAGTACGTTTTGAAAATGTTTGTGCAGGCTGAAACCCCACAGATCTAGAGAAATACTCTCAGACCTTTGCAAACATGCCAAAAGGCAAAGGTTAGAGAGGAGACAGAAAAATATACCTTAGCTATAATTTTTCAAAAAAAGTCATAAATACAAGGTTGATCCAATTCAGGAATATGAACCTAATAGTATCAAGAACAAATGAGAATTGTAACTCACATTATAGTCAGCCAATAAGATGGATGGAGCATCTAAACCAAGACTCTCACCCCTCCCTTTTCATTTCTGTTTTAATATTATCCTTTAACCTTATCAACAGCAAGCATGAGCTCTTTAGCTCCCACCCAGTAAATCTCTGTTCTTACAGTTTTTAACCACAACTTGACACAGACCCCAAAGCAAACTTAGTGGTTAGAAACAATTTCCTCCAATGTGAGTTGTCTTACTATGCTATTTTAGATATGATGGTTTCTTTACAAGCATTTGAGTGCCTGCAAGCATTTGAGTAGACAGACAGCAAAAGGATCAAGGCACTTTCAAACAGATAGAAGTAGTAGATCAAAAAGAAGGGACACATTAAGGTAACTTTTTAAGTCTGGAGAGGATGTGCCAGTGTCTGGCATTTCTTTTTTCTCATTCTCATTTCGCAAGTAACTTCCAATAGACATAGTCACATGTATTCACATCCAATCTTGCAGTTTGCTTTCAATGACTTCTTGACGTCAAAGGAATGGTAGATACTCCTTACCATTTTATACAAAAGTGTGTGTGTGTGTGTGTGTGTGTGAGAGAGAGAGAGAGAATGTTTTTCACCTGATACTATACAAGTTTATTTACAATGCTGGTGGAGAGGGAAACAGCCTGTACACATTGGTCTGCCGAGAATATATTTCTTAAACGTTGTGTTTTAAGTTTAGACACGTCTACTGGCAGATTATAACAGGATATTAGCCAGATAAGATTTGAAAGAAACGTGACTTAACACCCTTCAAATTAGCTTAAAGGCTAAATCATAATTAAAGTCCGGTAAGCTTCATCATCCACTACAGTATTAAACATTTCCTACGATCCTCCACGCATTACTTGAATAAGTCCGAGGGATCTCGAGAAGACACAAGAGTTGGGCTGTCCGCGCCGTTATCGGAATGACTTCAAGACTTTTCTCTTGCAGGGATGCGCGGGCAGAAGGAATGGGGTTTCCTTGATAGCTCTCTGTAGACCAGTCGATAAAATCCCGGGAATATTCGGGGAAATGCTAGGGAACCGGGGGCACATCTAGTTGCCCAGGTGGTGGTAACAAGGTGCTTCCCCGGAGCTCAGTGGCGTTTCCAGAGTTGGCTGCGGTTTCCTTTTTACACTGAGACACGCACTCACCGCTTCTCCCCGCAGTCTCGTCCTGAACTACTTCTAGGGATCCAGAAATTTCTTAGCAGAATTTCAGCAGCTTCAAATGCTTCCCCGCGCTAGTGATTTTGTCAGGAAAGGTTCGACGGTTTTCAGGTTCCAAGACTCTGGGCGCTCCGGAGTAACTTTTATTTTTTTAAATGAGGAACTTCGAAGTTTGCTTTTCCTCAACTGGGGGGCTCTTCCTCCTCCACCTGTTCCACCCCTCTTCTTTAAGGGTCTCCATTTCACAACCGGCGTAGGATACAGTCTCCGATTTATTTCATCTCTCATGGCAAGCACTCAAAATTTGAATACTATTTTGAATTAAACGAGTTGGCAAGCCTACAACTTTTGCTCTTGAGTTATAAGAGTTCTCTAGTGTTTAGCGTACTGGGGAAGGGGTGGTGGTGGTTAAAATTGCATATTTTGCGCTTGTAGTTTGTATGTGTGCATGCGCCTGTGTACGTACGTATGCTTGAAAATCTTACACTGTAGTCCTATCCATTTCTGATTGCCTTCTCTGAAAAGGTAATATGTGGTCAGAACGATGTTTTCCTTTACTTACCCAGCCGGCAAAGTATGGCGGACTTGACTCTACTACCGTTGCCGCAAGCCGTAACCGAGCAACATAATTAAACTTAAAAACAGTTTATTTTCTTAGTTTGCTCTGCTGAACTTCTACCACACCTCAGCAGATACATTTTCCCTCATCACCGTCCTTTTTCCTTTTATTTCTAACATCGAATCTGAATAAGAGTTCTGTGAATCTCTGAAGCTAGTTCCCTGCTCTGCACATATACCGTTCTCCAGAAAGTTTTCCGCCCCCCCCCTTTCTCTAATGTTCTTCCAACGGGGAAAAGGCCAGGGAGGAGTGGGGGGGGGGGACAAAGTAGGAACATGAAGAGGAAAGTCCGTCCCTTCAAAGGCATTTACAGTGATGTAAAAATAAGTTTAAACCTATTTACTTATATGTTAGTCTTTGTTCTCAAGTTAATGGGGTTAGTTACCATTACAACCTGCGTAAGAACGATGAAATATACTTTGTTTTTTTTTCAAAATGACGTGCGTTGAGAGGGAGATGCAACTTGAGAAACGGCAACCAACTAAATTACAACTGACTTTGATTGTAGTTCTTCAGAAGCGGCTGCCCCGTTTCACTGGGTCGCAGCTTCGCTATTTCAAAAGAAAATACTTTCTAACCACCTCGTTAGGATGAGGCTGGCGTGAGGAGCAACCTCGTCGGGGCACACCCATCAAGGTAAGTCACTCTCGAGTGACCAACATTCCTGTTGACTTCGCGACCAAGTTGCGATCTAGAGAATAGCCACTTCAGGAAGGGATTGGCCCTTGCGTCTCTCTAGGATATTATTTCCAAACGCAACCTGGAATTCCCCCGCGGCCTCCCATTCAAGTACCAACCAGGCCCAACTTTGCTTATTTTCCGAACCCAGATGTAGGAAAGGCACCCGAGTTCACGGCAGGGATTCTTCACTTCGCTCATTCCAGCTCATCCGCAAGCATTTTTCAAAGGGAGAGTTGGTGCGAATAGCGCCAGGCAATACGGTAGGGAGAGAGGGAAAAGCTACGTTCCCCTTTGCTACACCTCTGCACTTGCAAGTAAACATAAGTTAATTTCCTTTTAAGTTGGGATTAAGTCTCACTGAACCCGTGGACCTTATTTTTGAATAGACTTATATATGAAGCCGCTTTGTTAAGTCCCGGTATCATTAGTACGGAGCACGAAGTACGCGGAGGACTCGCTGTCTTAATTACAGCCCACTTTTTTGCTTCATCAATCTCTCGGGCAATCATTTGTTCTCCCACCCTTGCTATAACAACTCAGCTGACCTAACATGACCAGCCTATGTAAGAGCCCAGGCGAGGGGAATTAAAATGTAAACGTTAAACTAAAAAAGAAAGTATTGGCGAACAATAGCAGGGCTCCTTCCCTCGCCCTGAGAAAACCGAGTCAACAGCAAACATTTAGTCCATTTATTCCCTTTCTTCCCTTTAGGATGTACAAATCAAATTGCGGGGGAGGGGGGAACCTCACAAAGAAGCACCAGCCTCGTGTCCGAATAGTAAGCGGCGCATCCAAAGCCCCCTTTTTTTAAAGAGAGAGAGTCGGCGATTGTGGGCGAATATATAATGAAGCGGTCTAAGTTCATTAGTGTTTGCAATCAGCAGCGCGCAGACACCCTCATCAGGGTAGAAAGCTGCGAAGAGCCATTCATCAGTGTGAAGTGTTGTTCATGGATGACCCCTAAATCATGGCACTAGTAGTAGATGCACTGATTGGACACAGCATGGGAGACTCAGCACTTTGTATTAACCAACAGAGGCGGCGAGGATGAGAATGGGGGGCGACGCGAAAGTGGTTCAGTCCAAATGACAGGAGGAGGCAGCGAAAGAGGCGACTCGTTGCACAAAACTTAGGCGGGGAGAGCAGCTGCGAGCTTGCCAAATGCCGAAGCAGAGGAGCCGAGAATTAGAAAAGGCTATGTCCATTCTTCACTGCCCGAGCTGGGGAGATGGATCTCCCCGTGCTTTATGGTAGGCGCCTCTTTTCTGCTTGTGCGCCTCTCTCGCTCCCTAATAAGGGAGGCTGGGGCTGAAGCGAGCGCCGCCGAGCCCGTTCTCCCTTCGGGGTACCCCCCCCCGCTCTAGGTTTAGATGCGCCTGGCTGCCGTTGCTCCTCCCCCCCCGGCTTCTGTGGCACTTTATTGGGGGGACCGTGCTCTTCCTTTCCACCCCCCTTCTTTCGAGGATGAGCGAAAATAACAGTGACAACAACACTAAACTCCCGAGTCGGGGGAAGAGACGCAGCCCTGGAAGCTGCGTAGTGTGAATTCCCGAGGAGGCTCCTCTCCCCTCGCTGACCCCTGGCCCGGCAGGACCGGGGACGGAACTTGCAATACTTCTCTCTTTTTTCCTCCCACCCCTCCTGCCCTTCCTCTACGACGTCCCCCGTTCGGTCGACCAAACGGGCGGTGCTGCCCTTCGCCTCGGCGCTGTTGGGCTGACTGAGGAGAGGAGGGGGGAAAGTTCGAGTTGAGGCGCCTCGGTAAGTGGCTCCGTCTCGCGCTCTTTATCGGTCCTAGTGCCCGCGGGCCCCTCAGAATCGGAAGAGTTGCGGCGAATAGCGGAGGGGGGGAGGGTGTTCGAGGGACGCCCGGGCGGCTCTTTCTAACCTTCCCCAGTTCTCTGTCCTAAAATCCTGTCTGCTTGGCGGAGCTTTAGCTGCGACCAGCCTCAGGTGGGGCTTCCTTCTCTCTGGAGTTGCCCAGAAACTTTTCTCTCCCTCCCCTCCCGGTTTTCTTGGGTTTTTGTACCGAGACTCTTTGCCGACGGCGGGGCTGCGGAGAGGATTCAGTTCTTGACGGAGAGAAAAAGGGAAGAAGTGAGGATGAGTTGGGGGATTGGCTGGGGGGCAAGGAGCTCCCCCTGGTTCGTCCTCTTGGTGTCAGATCTGCCCGGCGTAACAGTGCTCGGCGAAAGGGTTTGCCAGGACCTGTAGAAAGTGTAGATCTGGTCTGAAATGGAAAAGGAAGGCTCCAAAAAAAAAAAAAAACCGGCAACGGGGAGTGTTGGAGAGGTCTCTAATTCAACTTGATCTCCTCAACTCCTAGAATGAGGGAGCAGCATTGACATGACCGGACGGACCATCTGTTGAAATCCGCGTTGTTTTTGTTATTCCATCGGTGCTCCAGGTCTCAGCCGGAGGATTTGGCACTTTAAGATTCAGCACGTTGCCCTTCGCTGTTGAATTGAGCTCCTCCAGTCGCCACACGCCAAGCATTTCCTTCTAAGCTAGTTATAGCCTAGCTTTCAGAGCTGTTGGACTGGGGTGTTCCACATAATGACAGTACGAATGGGACTGGTATAGCATTTTTATCCTGTTTGCCTTCACTCCAGTTTATCAGTTCGGATGTTCCGGTATGAAGAAGGTGGAAGGTTTGTAAAAGCCTGTTTTGCTTGTGTGTGTGTGTGTGTCTTATGGTGAGGTTTGATTCTGTTCTTACCTTAAGAAAATATATCAAACCTTTATAGACAGTACCAAATCACTGGATAGGTTATTCATTTTCTAAATTAAACATTTGTAATTTTTACCTAATTTGTCTATACTTCTGTGGTCAAACACACAAGTGTATTATCTATCGAGTATATAGATTACTTCTGCAGTATTTATTCGCATCAAACTTAATAGTCTATAATTTAACAGATTGTTAACTTTTAATTATGCAGCATAAGAAACAGTAAAATTTTGTAATAAAAACATAAAAGATATCTATATAAATATGGCTATCTAATAATAACATAACTGTTGTTGCTGTTTGCAGAATTCCAGTGACCTGATCTTATTGTGCTTTACAATATATTCAGTTAGTTTACATTTTTATATGTATAAAAACTGAGGCTAACTTCTGAGACTTGAAGTGTCAGAATGTTTGCTTTCCTAGCCAAAACATCTGCTATTCTAATATGAACTTGAATATTTTATTGACTGAAGAAACACATTCAGTTAAAGCTATTTCTTTAAACTTTGAATAGTAGTTTAAATTCTAATGTTAGTGTATATATTTAGCTAGATTTATTGTTAAAGCCATTAGGCCACAGAAGGAATTCTTAAAAAATGTGTACACAAGGAACCTAGTACCTAGATAACCTTATGTTACTCTATTTCATGTTACTCTGTTCAGCTTATGTCCATGTGCAAGAAACTGAATTGACTAGATTGAACTCTGGTGTCCACCAGAATGGTGTATGTTACTTGGCTTAATTTGAAATACATGTATAAGTATAAATATAAAGTTAGACTGAGTGTAACTTTTGTATATTAGTAAACAGGAAAAATTCTTAAATGTATTGTGTATAATGTATAGGGATCAGTACAGTAAGGGTTATATGTAAGGAAATACCGGAAAAAGTACCAATTCTGAACCTTTAGCTGTTTATTTTGGAAGAATTCTCCTTCAGAAGAAGTTTGTATTTCAGAATAATAAGTTGAATAAGGAAATAATGTATATATCTAGCAATGGACAGATTAGGACTAATGTAGCAGGATTACTCAAAATCCAATTAGTAAATTATTAATTCATTTATTTTTTAAAAATCAAATTAGAGTTATTGTGGCTTAAAAATTAAAAAAAGATATTTGGAACTAATACACCCAGACATTCTGATTTTTTTTAAAACAAGAATCACAAGTGACTTAATACTGAGATTTTAAAAAACTTATTGGCTGCCATATTTAGCACCACCCCAAAAGAGTACACATGGAGTTAAATGTTGTTATAATGCAAGGATATATGGGGGAAAAGTAATCAATGTATTTTATCCTAAGCATAAACCAAGATTCATGTTTTGTCAGTGTATAAGTCAAGTTTGATGCATGATTTGGGAAAAGAAGGCCTTACATATGGATACTACTTTGAAATGTACAGATGATGAACCAAACAAATATTTAATTTAGCTTTAGGAAAGCTATGATTCTTTGAAAAAAATGGTTAATATATTGTTACCACAGTTACTCTCCTGCTGTTTTCAATAGAATTAGATAAAAACAATATATTTTTAATGTTGTGGCAGAAAAGTGCTGAAATCTTTGCAAGCTCCCATGTAATTGAATGTTGAGAATTTTTATGAGATGTATTAGTTTTTTATCAGTAATATATTACACAAACAATACTTGCAGAAAAAATAAATTCCATAAATCTTGACGTTTTTGTTTTCTTCCCTCATCTGTTTCTATTAAGCTTATTTTAATAGATGTAGCTATATAAAGGTTCTTAACATTTAAGATTGAGAAAAGTAGCCTCTTTAAGTTAAATTACACTATCTTTCATATGATAGGTTTATCATATCTTTAGAACGATAATGTTATGTTTAAAAAAATTGAATTATCCTAGTTGTATGTGGCATTTAAAGTGGCAGCTTATATTCAACATAATACAACATTTTTAATGTTATATCTAAATAAGTGCTACTTAATGAAATATTCTGTTTTTGACCATTTTTCAGAAATTATTAAAAGTCATATTTAGATTGTCAAATATGTTTTTAAGAAGTTGGTTTTGAAAGTTGCTAAATATGGACAGCATAGATACATAAAAAGAGCCTTGCATTTTTTTCTAGTTGAAAAACTATATTTTAAAATAAGATTTACTTTTAACATTTCTGTTATTTTTTAATAATAGATTTTGAAATTTCTTAATAATAGTTTGCATTGTTCATACATTTCAGATATATTGTTTTACAACATAAAAGTATGCATAAATACTTGCTTTTATGCTGAATTAACTTGTATAATAACAAAATTGTTACATTTTGAAGTCACTTGTTTGAAAATAAGTGTTAAAGATTTTAAGGTTTTTCGTCAGACTGCTGTGTCATGCAATTCTCATCTTACTGGAATTTTAAGTGTCATAGAAAAGCTGAGAAAATAGGTTTTTTAATAGAAAGAACAGTTTGTTTAATATTTGTTTATGTTGATCTTTAATTCACAATTAGGCTGATTTATTAAGCCAAACCTAATCAGTTTAAGAAACTGATAATCTGATTATACACTTACACTTATCACAAAATAAACATTTCCAAGAACATAAAATCAGTAGCAATTGAAATCACCTGTTATTCATAAATTAACTATTTTAACACTACATGGCAATGTTGGTAGATATTGTGTATTAGTGTAAAGGTAAAGGAATATAGTTTTTTATTCTTTCCTAGAAACAGTAAGGATAGTTGATGTTCTCATTCCTGCTGTGAAATTTGCATATTTCTTCTTTCTGTTCTTGTCTCAGCTCTGGCAGTACTTGGTTACAAATAATATTTTGAATGATTTTGGTAACTGTATACAGTTCATTTAAAATATGCTTTTCCGGGAAAGATTAAAATCCATGTATTTAAAAATAAATCATAGGGTTCAATAATATAGTTCTAACAAAGCAGATAACTTAAATGTTTCTAAATGTGGGTCTTTTCAATCATGTGGTATAGGATAATATTTTGTATTATATACGTTGAGGTATATTTTTTAGATACAAGTCTCAGAATATTTTATTTTGGAAAGTAATACATATTTGGAAAACTGCAGTTTACTTTATAGAGACCATACAAGTATTAAAACAGGAAAATGAATCCTGACTGACTTCTTTAGAACCCAGTATTTCAATAGGAAATATATATAATAAATGTGTAGCATTGCTTTCTCTTTTCATTCTGAATATATAATGTACAGCATCCTGCCCCCCCCCCCAAATTAAATAAACTGATTATAAAACTATTTAGAGTTTCCCTATTAGGTAGATGTTTTGTTCATTCTATGGTTTCTACTTAAAAATATTTAGGCTATTGAAATATCTAAAAAATGAATGGTATAAAAGTATGCAGTTAAGTTAAACTGATTTTTGTCCAGAAACAATTAAGTTGATCACAGAAATCTAACTACTTATTTTCTGTGTGAATATCAAGACATGGGCAGGGGAAAGAAATCTTTATACTTATGCATTTATTATGACACTAACTCAGAAGACAGGTTGATAGTATTATTCCAGATGTTATTTCATTAATTAGCGGTCATATACTATTGGATTGTAAAGCTGAAAAAGTGATTAAATTCAGACTTGATAAATAAAAAGAACCACTTATATTAATATTCATGAAATAACTTAAAACTAAGTATAATGTTTGCATTACCTGAATTAATTGTATATGGCATATACTTCTGGTTTTTGTGTTTTATTACAAGGAAACACAAAGGATAAAATATGGCAAAATATCCATATGAACAAAGATTCTTTTAAAATTAACATTTGTGACTGAATAACCTAGAATTTATGCAATAAATCATGTGTTTTAGTTCTTTTCTATAATTATAACACTAAAATATAAGTGTGCAATGCAAACATGTATTATGGCGATTTATCTCACTAAGTTTCTACTTTAAAGATACGTCATTTTTTGGAAGACTGTTTTAACTCATATTGCTATAAATTGAGAATATCAATAGATAACTGGGGTGTAATCTTCATTTGAAGAAATGACGTCACTAGTACTGTTGTATTTGAAATATAGTTTACATCATAAATATTATTTAAAATGCCTACAGTACTATAACATTTCTTGTTTGTAAGTCTCTTTCAAAATATTAATAAGGAGCACACTAAGCTATCACATAAAGAAGAGGCTACTTTTCTCAGAACCTTATTTAAAAGAAACTGAAAACTCAGTTTTGTTGATTCCTAAAAAAAAACAACTATAACATACTTAATATAGCATTAAGGTTGTAATCTGGTACATAACTTTTTGGGGGTAAGTGTCTTTTAATTAAACTGGTATTACCTCTGAGTAGGCATACACAGGAATGCTTTATTAAATGATGAAACAACCTTGATGTGTGCCTATCTCATCATTACTCCCATTTTGTTAAGTTGTGGAAATAGTTTTATTTAAGTGAGCGTTTGAAGTTTAATGATGTTGGCCTACTGCTAATTATTTTTTAGGTTTTTATCATTTTGGGACAGAAATTGTACTTTGTGCTAGTGTGGTTTATTGTATAAGTTATTTATGTTTTTAAACATCTGGAATATGGTATATAGGCAGTGCAAAAATACTATAAATAAACACATCCTATGTAAAGTGATGAAAAGTTCTGTGAATTAAGTACAATGAAGACTGGCTATATAAAAATATTTAATAATTAAAGAATATAATGGATTTAAAGGTGAAGAATATGTTCTAAGGCCATGTTCTAAGGCAATTTAAGCAGACTTTGCTTATTATGTCATACTGAATTTAATAGGTTTTACTTCTGAATAAATGTTTGGATTCTTACAGGATATTCTTTCAACATTGTTGGATTTGCCATATAATAGCTGCAATAAAATTTAGGATCCATTGATTGTAACAGGATATAGTGGAACTGTAGCTATGGGAGTTGAGACTCAGCATTTCTCAAGATAGAGATGTTAGGTGTGGCAACAATTGCCACCCAGCATCAAGGCTGAGAAGTTAAACCACAGGGACGGTAGAAGAAACAAATGCTGGAATTGATACAAATTAATGTATGGCACCTTCATGTTGACCGAGGGTCATCAACTGTTTTAGTAAGTTTTGCTTAATTCTTATTTAACCATATATTGTGTTGTGTACTAAACAGTCTTATACTGAGTGTAAGCTGGACTTCTAATCAGACGGTATTAGTAAGCGATGATCTGAACAGCAACCATACATGCCAGTGATACTGAACACATATATGTATTTAATAGGTATGTAAGTTACAGTAGAGTTGTAACATATTGCTGCTATTGCTACAAGCATTATGAGTTTTAAAATTAGAGTTAGTATGTAAATGAAAAGACCACTGTTTTATTTACAATTTGTTCTGTGAAGTGATATAAAGAAACAAACGTTTTAAATCAAGTTTATTTTTTCGTATAAAAAGTCATTTTTGCGTGAGGAAATTTTTTGGTCCTTAGTAAAATTGAAGCAATGCAGTGGTTTATAGAATGAACGAAGAACCAAAAAGAGTTTGGTTCAGTTTATATGTAGAGTTATTGGTGGCCTTTGCCACTAAATAACATCTTTCATACCATGTTTATAATGTTAATAATAGCCCTGGCTTTTACAGTAAGACTTTAAGACTTTAAAGACTTTAAAAAAATTGCTAGTGGGAATCAGCCTACAGTCACTGGTAGGACATCAAATTATAGACTGTCGATCGATAGCAGATGCATATAGGTTTTGACATTATGGGGTACTATTTGTTTCATTTCAAAGTTGATTTTGTAAAATATTGTATTGCTTTTTCATTTCAAAGTACCCAGTACAAATCATTATATAACATTGTAGATTTTAAAGTAAACATAGTGAATTTTAAAGTTTAAATGATATAAGAAATTGTTCTTGCAGAAATTATTTGACAGAATAAGTTTAAGGTACTTTTTCTGTATGTTTTAAAAATATTAATAACTCTCTTAATTTCATTTAGAAAATAGAAGAAATATGTGGTGCTCTATTAATTACCAAAATTGGTTGAATTTTATTGTTAGAAGACTTAATAAAATTCATAAATATAAACTAACTTTATTGCTTTGCTAACTGTTGCTAAATTGTAATGGTATCTGTGAACATTTATTTTAATTGCTTATATGTCCAAATATATTGACATTTATATTAAATTGCAACTTATGGAACAGCTAATTTTTTTAACTATTAACCTAAATACTGGAGTTTAGACATATTTATTTAGCAAAATATTGTTGCACTTTATAGTTACTAAAGTGCAGAGTCAACTACCAGTGGTCTTCCCTTGCCTATAATTTGTGTGTTGACTGAACATTCAGTATGAAAATAAAATCCAGTGAAATTGTTCTAGTTTTCCTAAATAGCTTTAAATAGATATTGATAATTTAACTTAAGACATAATTGGATATAGAAATGAAATTACTTCATTGTAGTTTTTTTAATAGTCTGTTAAAATGTATACTACTATGTTCTTTTTACAAAGCATTTATAGTTCATAAATCAAGCTTCCTTTATTCCTGCAATAAAATCAGAAATTAAATAATTTTTAAAACATTAACATGTAATATGTTTATTTATCAAAACTGAAATTGAAACCCAATTGTTTCTCTTTAAATCATTTTTTACGATTTGTTAGTATTTAATTAAGGTAAGGATTATCATTTTATACAATGTTCTATGACATACCGCAGTAAAATTCAACATAGTCAGGAGCATCTTATATTCTAATTTTGGATGCAGTGATGGAGGAGGACCAATTTAAAGTTCTTTTATTTAACAGGCAACTATTACAGTCTATGCAATATGCAGTTATTCTTGGTTGGTTCATAAGGCAAGTAACACTAAAAATTTAGAAAGTGGAACCATCATATGCTGCTTCACCATCTATCTCGAGTATTTTGTAAAATGAAATGCTGAAAAAGCTAAATTTTTACAGGACAGATTATAGTATTAGGACTTCAGGTGAGACTTTGGTTTTAGTTTTCTTTTATCTATAATAGTTTAATAAAAAGTTGTTAATTTATCAGAATGAATTGTGGAAACTTTATGGTTAGTGTGACTTAATACGTATTAATTTGATAATGGGAAACAGGTTCACAGGAGTCTTGTCTTTATACAGTATTTTGTAATTTTGAATTCTTTTGAAGCAGCTATATAGGTTCTTAAGCTAAGTGATAAAATGGGATTTTCTCATCCATGTAGAATTAATATATGAAGAGATAACCGTACTATACTTTCATTAATTATATATTTCTTTTTTTCTATTTTTATGAAACTGGGTTCAAGAAGATTGTATTAGTTTTGATAGTTAATGGAAGCTAAAGATATCATATAATTCACCTTTTGAGGAGGCATTATTTTTCATTTTAAATGGCCTAATTAAAATACACACACATTAGTATTCTGTTTATGTTTATTCAGAACTAAGTTTCTTTCAGTAATAATGTACCTTATAGAATTAAATCTATTTGAACTTGCTGCCATTGCCGCTGAATACTTTTTTCAAGTGTAGATAATAAATTCTAACATTTCTGTGAATTCCAAGTTTTATTATACTCTAATAAGTAATGATGTTAATAATTTCAAAATATTTAAAAAATTAATGCATTTTTGATGTATTAAAATGGAAAAGTGATTTTTTTGTGATAAGCTAAATGAGAGTTGCAAGGTCTTGAAAATGCTGAATTAGTTCAGAGAACTATATATTAAGGATAAAGTATTTTATCCATTTGTAATGTCTGAAATGGAAAACCTTTAAATAATAGAATCATTGCATCTAGTATAAGATGGATAATTACTATTATATTTTATACATGTTATCAACAAACTTGCATTCATCTATGGAAAAATATTATAATTGAATATGGCAGCATAAAGGTTCTTAGCTTGTGAGTGAAGAATTGTTTTAATATATTTATACACACACACACACACACACACACACA
>NW_015386468.1:686212-698724 GCF_001527695.2 Protobothrops mucrosquamatus
TGTCACAGTTTGGTAACAATTTTAGTGATTTTTTTGCCTTTAGGATTGGATTGATTTAGTTCAGATTTTTATGCCTTAGTTATTACTTGTGCGTAACTGAGATGCAATTTAACAATTTCTGCTTCTTCTGTTAAATGTGAACTAGGATATTTTGACGTAAAATAACTTTCTGGAGAATTATATTTTGTATCTTATGTTCTGATATAGTATAAAGTGCAGTCTTATGCAAGTTTCATAAATTTGGTTCCCAATAAGAATTCTTTTTTTAAAAAAGTATTTTTTTTGTAGCACATATATGAAGAATGCGATTAAGCCATATAGTTTTCTACCTTGAAGTATAAAGAAAAGAATAAGTTTATGTACTTTTGGTACAGAGTTGTTTCCATTCTTAATCTTGATTAGGTTGATTCTACATGTATGCTGTAAGAGGCTTTGTTTTGGTGAATTGGCATAAGTCAACTACTAACCAATAGTGACTGCACTATTTATGATTTTAATGCCTGTTGCTATAGTTCCATGAGAAAAATGCACTATTGAATAGTAGCTTCATAAATGGAAAAATGTGCAAGAACTAAAGGGAAATTTCTGTGATTGGCTTTGAATCACAGGAATATAGGCTTTTTTTTTTTTCAAAAAATGCACTCATATCATTGCATTTTTAAAATAATGTGATTTGTAGAAACATTTATGTTCTTGACAATGATATGGGAAAAATAATATGCAGTTCCTTTAAAGCTAATGATATCAAAGTGATACATATTCAAGAAGATTGCAAAAAAGAAATGGGATGACAAGTAGCTAAATTGTATTAAGTATTGTAACTGTAATATCTTGATAGAATGCTAAGTGCCAATACATTTTTGTGTATAGCTATGCTGAAAATATCTTGAAGGAATTTAGCAAAGTATCTGTAATGAAGAAATACCACAATTTAGTTACCAGGTCACTAGGCCTGTCCTGCTATTATACAAAAAAAAAGAGATTGTATCAGGTAACTGATTTAAGCAAATGTCTTTCTCTGCCTGAGTATTGATCTGCTTAGTATTATGGAAGATGAAGTCTCCAGAAGCCAACTTATTGTTAACATTGGTTTCATTTTAGAAATATGTAGATAGTTTATTAATTGATTAGTCTTATAACCACATTAAAGGTAAAATGCAAGGTCTATTTCCAAAATTAAATAGAAAATACGATAAAATATATGTGTTAAATACAAACAGTCAATTTTCAGATAGTCAACTACATTGCCTTTATACAATACCCCAATCTGTTTAATGTAACAGATTCTTAGCTGAACTGCTTTCTGCATAAACTTAGCTGTTCTGCTAATAATGTATATGTTAGAGTCCAGGAGGAAATAGGATAATCTGTGGTTCAGGTGTGCTTTGTTTGGAAGTACTTTTTAGTCATCCAGTTTAAAATTGTTTTTATTCAGCAAATAATTCCATGTCTGGAATTTTGCTGCTCTGATTTTGTACTCAGTTTCCAAATCTTCAGCTTTATATATAGTTCCCAAACATGTCCAGACTGTGATTCAGTAAGCTAGTAGTGCCTCATATTATGGAAGATATTTCAGCTTTTAAAGCCTATTTGGGAATGGAATACGCCATTTCTCCTAGGTAGTGATTCTCTAGGCTAAAATGATGTATTGGCCAAGTTCCCAGATTTTATTTTGTTTGATTTTTTTTTAATTCATGAGGAATAAGCTGGTACCTTCAGCCTTTTCCAGTTAAGTCTTAACGGGCTCAACAGGAAAAATAAAACAGGTGGTTTTTTTAAACCCCGGGCATTCAGAAGAGATTTTCTGGGAGCCACAAGACTATTGACAGGATGCTTAGGGACCACTGGCCATTCATTTTGCAAATGTGCTGTAACAAGTTGGGTGCTATTTTTGTTGCCTATGAAACATTCTACAATTATCAGTCAAAATATAATTCAGAAATAATTCTTAATTGTTTGTTTGCATGAAAATATTTATGTAAATTCATACATTTTTCAATTCAGTGTAGCAGATTGGGCATGCTGCAGATCCTGTCAGCTAAAGAATGTCTGCTGGCAGGTATTAGAAGATAGGCTTTTTCTCCTGTAGCCTCTGCCTTGTGGGATATGTTCCCTCAGAGGTTAGAATGACCCCAAACCTGTTGCCCTTTCGTAAGGCTTTACAAACCTGGTTGTGTTCCTGAGCCTACGGTGCTCAATGTGTTGAGGGGCTCATTTCATGGCTTTACTATTAACTGACCAAGTGTCTTGGCTACTGTGTATATTTATTTTGTTTATTGTTTTATTTGTTTTATAGTTTGAAATTGTAAACTGCCCATGGTCATTGATTGAGATGGATGGCTGTAGAAATTAAAATAAATAATAAATAAATAAATAAATAAATAAATAAATAAATATCGCTACTAAAACAAATCCTACATCTTTTTTAATTTGTGTGGGAATACAGTGAGTTAGTTTGGGTGACTTAAAATTTCTGGCAGGATTTTCAACTTTGGAAACTGAAAGTAACCCAATTTATTTTGTA
This sequence comes from Protobothrops mucrosquamatus, assembly GCF_001527695.2. Classification (NCBI taxonomy): domain Eukaryota; kingdom Metazoa; phylum Chordata; class Lepidosauria; order Squamata; family Viperidae; genus Protobothrops; species Protobothrops mucrosquamatus. The sequence goes on from NW_015386468.1 coordinate 688,737, forward strand.
AGCCTTATGCTTAAGATAAGTGTCCATAAATTAGGAGCTTGAAAAATTCTTATGTTAAAATTTGTGTATAATTATTTACTTAATTTAAATAGAATTTTATTTCAAGGGCTCCTTTATGGAATGGAATTGATATGGAAGTAATTAATATATTAAATTATTTGTTAGTCTGCAGCAGATATCCACAATAATTTATTAGATACAATCTTATAACAAGGGTCCTGACAAGAGTTATCCTTGTTTTCAAGTGCCACATAGCTGATCAAAAAAGTTCTGCCTTTTTTGATCTTTATTTCTCACAAAATTTTTATTGCTAGTTACTCCAAATTCTGAACAAATTTCAATTGAATTTTAATGTGTGTTTGATTTCAGTCACAATATATCCTACATGTGAATCTTACAATATTTAATTATATTTATGTATTATTACAGACTTTTGAGTTCAGGTTTGAACTTCTAAATCATGGGTGTCAAACTTGCGACATCACGTGACGTGTCACGACGTATCGTGACTTTTTTCCCATTGCCGGCAATGTGGGCACAGTTTTGGCGTGATGCATCAGGCCCGCGGGTTGGCAATTTGATACCCCTGTTCTAGATGAAACTTAGTTTAAGGGTTAGCTTAAATTGTATTATTCTTTTGTTTATATTTATCATCAGTATTCTTTTGTTTATAGTTTTATCAAATGTCTGGTCCAATAATTGCTGTTAGAACAAATATTTGATTTTAACCTGTCCTAATATTGTTACTGAATAATAATATTTTCAAATTAAATAAATTTGCTAATTGTATGACATTAATATATTAAAGACTATAAAAGCTTCTTACACCAATATATAGAGCAAAAAAGTATCTGTTTTGAGCAACTTCATTTGGAATGCAAACAGACGCTATATTTTTCTATAAGCTATCAAATTACTATATAGTTGGCTATTATGAGGATTTTAAAAGGTAAATACATATTTGCAGGGCTCACATTGACTAACAATCATATTTTAACTACAATACTATTTAAAGTGACCTGAGCCAAGTAACAGGGTCGGTATGAGATCTGGTACTGCCTTTTTTCCTACTGTTATAAGGTTAGAGGTTATCTTATTGGCTGTTTTCTCTATAAATCAGGGTATAGCAAGAACGCATTGGATGCAAAGTTTTCATTTCCATCTTCATTTTTCCATAATATTGTGTATATTTATTTCAAAATATGCACATATAAAAAGAGCCCTGATGGTACAGTGGTTAGAATGCAATATTAGAGACAAACTCTGCCCGTAGCCTGGAGTGCGATCCTGAGGGACTAAAGGTTGTCTCAGCATTCCATCCTTCTGAGGTCAGTAAAATGAGGACCCAGATTGTTGAGGGCAATATGCTGACATTGTAAACTGCTCAGAGAATGCTGTAAAGCACTGGGGGGGGGGTATATAAGTCTAAGTGCTATTGCTATTGTTATTAAAATAGAAATATAAATTTGTTCCTGAACAAAATCTAAACAATTGGTTGCTTGGTCCATATTTATAAATAATCAAGGTATTGGAATTTTAATTAAATTATTTATATCACTGCACAATTTTCAATCAATCCTTATTTTAGGACTTAAATTAGGCTCTGATAGTACTAGAGGTTTTATTTCTTCTAAATTGTTGACAATATTTCTTTTTAAAAAATGAATATTAATATGCATGGCTTAGATGTAAATGAATAGAGATATAAAATTCAGCAGATTATTTTTTTGTATGATCAAAATGTATTTGCCATATGGCAACTGATTTCTAGAAGCTATGCATTAAGCACGTTAGAAAAGAACATGTGTATGTGTTAATGTATTTAATATAACTCATGCAAATCAAATTGAATATACACTATATGAAATGTGTTAACATAAATGGTTTAACAATTTTTCCAGTTATGTAAAAATATAATATTCAGTTACTTGGTAGCTAGTGAGATGCATAATATCACATAGTAATGTTCCCAGTAAGAAGTATTTAGAAGCATATCCCGCCTTTGATAATGGAGATGGAGATAGTTACCAATGAATGCTTTTAACTAAACATATTTTTATTTAAATCATACTTTTAAAGTTAAGGTTATTTTTAAACATTTCCATAAAATGTTCTGTAAAAAAATTGAACATTCCCAAACCTAACTTCTTGATATTAGATATAACTTGAATGCAGTTGCTTTGGTTTGTTTATTATTGAATGTGTTTGGTTGTGTAGTACTGAAACTTACTTAACAAACCTGGTAAATGACTATTTCTTAGAATTGCAAAATAAAGAAGATGAGTGAATACAGAATTTGAGATTACAGAATTGTATCATTTAAAAGCTAGTGATGGTGACCGTTGTTCTAGCCTGCCAATTAAAAAATATTCTATAGAGATTTACAGCAATTCATTGAACTGTTTGATATTATAATTAGCTTGTGTGTATGTATGTGTTTGCTTGGTATTAAGTTATTATCTGAAAATACATTTCAAACAATAAAAAAGAATTGCTTTATATGTATCTCCTAAAAAATGAAATTTGCATCTCTATGAGTATTTACATAAACAGAAAGGCAGGGTGTAAATTCAACAATAAACAAACCAAAGCAACTGCATTCAAGTTATATCTAATATCAAGAAGACACTTAAAGATTAAAGCTTGCTGTGTAATAAATAAATTGTGATTTTAGCTATTAAGTACTTTTCCAAATTGATAATTTTCACAAATTTGATTTAAATTGAATTCACACTAATAATACTTCTGAAGTAACAAACCTTAACAATCCTATCCCCCAGCAGTTTGTTTAATTTCCTTTCAAAGATATCTAAGTTGAGCATTTACGCTTTCTCATAGTGCTTTGTCCTAATTATTTTGGTTGCCCTTTTCAATATTTACCATCTTTGTTTATATACCCATTCTACTATCATTCCTCGGAATGCTTAAGGCAACAAAGAACAAATATAGAAGTAAAAATGTTTATAAACAAAAACATAAAGCAAAGCACTTTATAATACACAAAACTAAAGTCATTCACTTTGTTCTTGCAGAATATGTGTGTTTTAACTACTCTTCAGAAAATATAGAAAATGAGAGCTGAATACTCTTTTTTGAAAGGGTAAATTTTATAGCTTGGTTAGAATATCCTGTTAAAATGACATATGGTTAACTGAATATACACTTTGTCCGCATCTTTGAAACCTGAAAGTAACAGTAATCTAAAAGAATAGAACAAGTTATGATAATTAGAGAAGAATAAATTATTCCAAGTACAATTACATCACACAGTTCCTTGCTGAAATAATACATGATCTAAAATTGGCTAAATAGATTGTATGAGACATGTTTTCTGGGAGTCATCTTTCTTGCAAAGACAACATGTAAAATAATTTTAGCAACTTTAGGAAAACCTTATTAGTAATTTAAGAATTCCATTCTGGTACAATCCACATTAGAATGGATAAGGTACCTACAGATTTGGAATTTAATTGCCATTTATTATGTTCAGTCATCCACCTGTTTACAAAACCTGAAGGACATGTCTCATTTATATCTTGGGCACTTTTAGTATCAGTTTGATTTATCACATGGGCAGATCTGTTTTTATTTGTTCTTTAACACCAATAATTTTGTGTCTCAGGGTAATATTAATCATTAGATCAGGGCATCATAATATTCCATCTGAAATGTTTGGTTTAACCGCATTGGTTACTTATTAAATTCAAAGGTATTAGATTTAGGGCAAGTTTAGATTTATATTATATTTATATTTATATTATAGTTACAGGATTTTTAAAAAAATAATTTCCTAATAATCCCCAAACTTACTTAGAATTTACTGTTCTATGTGAACCCGACTTATGGCTAATGCTAAAGTAATTCACCATTACATTGCTATTAAAACTACACACTATAACTAATTCAGCATCTTTAAAACCAGAGCTAAATCTTAAAAACAATCATTTATTGCTTGACATGTTTCAAAGAGGAAAGGGTCTTGGGGAACTTATTCTGTCCTTATAGATCCCTCCTTGATCAATTACTATTAGTTTATAGTAACCTAAGGTATTCTTTTCTCAATGCAGCAACATGAATTGTCAATGCTTATCTACAAATCATTTATAAAGAGAAGTTTATTGAGAAAGGATAGCATACTTTTTAATTGTACGATAAGAATCCCTGTATTCCTGTTCTTTAGTCTATCTTTATATACTATGATTGTAACATTATTCAGAAGTCTTTGGAGAAGAATCAAAAGGTTTTATGTAATATATATTACTGCCTCATGTTTATTCTCTCAAAGAAAGCTATTAGGTTAGGGAGATAAAGTGTTATTTTGCAAAAAGCATGTAATTTTCAAAATTACTTTAGACATAAAAGCATTTTTAATGTTACTGTAGCCAAACTCTAAACTAATATTGCTATAGGATACATATAATCCTGTTCCAAAAACCCAGTAATTAATCATGGGGATTGGTGGTTGTTTCAGGTGATTAAATAAAAATATCAAATTAACTGTTGAGAAGCGAACGTGGAATGTGACCGGTCTGTCAGTTTATTCTTGGCATCTTTCTTATGCTAAATTCCAATTGATTGTTACCTGATACTGGTCATCTTATGTTCATTTTACAATTAGGTATTTAAGAATTGTGTCAATTAAAGAACATTTCTCATTACCTTATTTAGATGAAGGTTTGGCAGTGTTTCTATTGGGCTGGCTGTTTCTGTTGTTTTACATGAATTTCAGTTCCCAATATCTAACTTATAGGAACGTCAACAAAAATTTCAAATGTTTTGCTGAATCTCTTTATATCATGTTCTCTGAGGTCAAATATATTATGATTGTAACTTTTTATGGCCACCTATTTAAATTTAAATCTAAAAAAGTTCATTTGTTTGTTAAATTTCTATGGCCACTCATCTCAGTCAATGAGGCAGGGCAGCTTACAATTCAAATATATAAAAATCATTAAAAACAGACATTATTAAAAATACAATCATCAGTATAGGATAGAGTAAATTAAATGCAGTAATGATCATCTTAGAATGTAGGACCCCCAGGTTTGATGACAAAACCAGATCTTGAGGGACTTACAGAATATTAACAGGGATATTAAGCGCATCTTTGTGCTGCATTTCTTTTATGCTGCTCTTAAGATATTAACTGTGATATTTGTGTTGAATTTAGGGAAGATAATGTTGTCTTTGCTTTTCTCTGGTGTTATTATAAACTGGATCCTGATGTCTCCCCAGGAATCTACGAAACTTATTATACAGATAAAGAGACACTGGGGGGAGACACATCTCAACTGAAGGTTGAAGGTGAACATGAATCAGGGAACACCAGTATTGGCAACAAATGCAGATTGTTTACTTTAGATGCCAACAGACTGGAACTAATTACCACTGCATTACATATAAAAGAATAAAAGGGTATCCCATCAAAATGTTCACCAATAAGTTTGCTAAGCATTCTAAGTAAACAGTATACCTGCCACCTTTTTGAAAAATCAGTGAATTGGATGTTGCAAGATAGTATTTTGGCAGTGACACAAACTGATTTCAGGGAAGGATGATCAACTTTCAATCAATGCCCAGTCCTCCCTTACGTAGCTAACAGATACATCTTCTGAACTCTGGACAATTTTTATATTGCTTTCATTGATCTCAAACAGTATTTGATTCAAAACCCAGAATAGGCCTTGGAAGAAATTGCTGCTTTCTCCACTGAATGTTCCTAATTTGAATATAAAATTGTGGGAAAGTAGATTTGTTGGCACCTTTCCAGGGCATTCTTTTTTTCATCTTTAATTACTATTAAAGTGGTGAAACGAGGATGGCTCTCCACACCTCTTTTTTTAAAGGTTTATATCAATTATTTAAACCTTTTCAGAGTTTTACTTCCTTGCCTAGATTGGCCAGTTGAACTGTCTTTGTTATTTTGTAGATAGATGCTAAAGGTTTTTACATATCTTAAGTGGCCTTGAAATGTATCTTTAAGCATATTCCCTCTTCTAGAGATAGGGAACCCTAGTCACCAATATTAATAAAAAGGTAGTATTTTCCAAAAGCATTTGATTTACCACTAAAGAAAATTTATTTCTATAAGTCACTCCAAGATCTTTAAATATGTGAGGATTTATTTTCAAGTTTCACTTTTTGGAACAATTACAAAATTTTATTACCTGCTGCACCACTTGTTTTGCAAATAACATTTTGTATTTTACAATGAACATATTCCACTGGCAGTCATATATACAGGGCAAAGTTATTTGGTTTGTGATGTTAAGATGTGTAAATAAAATAGTAAGATAATTTGACCAGTCTTGAGTCTATCTAGTTTAAATATTCAAGAGCTTTAGTGTAAACTTCCAGTTTAATTTTTATACAGGCTTTCATGTGACCCTGTTGCTTAAAAAATTGATATAATTAATATTCCTTTGGAGATATCCCCCCCTTTGATTTTACAAGATAATCCTCATAGTTGGTAGGTATTGATTTAAAGCTAAAATTTGCAAATCATCTGCCCAATATCTAACTTTAGTTGGTCTCATCGAAGTCTTCTGAATTGAAAAATGAATTTTTGAATAGATCTGCAGAATGATTTAAGTTCTAATTCTACCCTATATATGATGGATATTGTATGGAAAACCATTTTGAGCTGCCCCTTATTTTGCTAACATTCTATGTCACAACTCCTGGGAGAGCCCTTGTTTTAGCCAGATTTGATGGTTTGTTCTCATCACTGATTAAAGATTTAACAACAATGCTTTTCAAGAGTGCCTTTGCCCCTGCTGCACCCAGTAAGTTAAATCATATACTTTTATACATCCTGATGTGATGATTTAATAATACGTTTATAATCAATAATCAGAGTCATTCAGAAAACAAAATTGTTCTTTTTGTAGCTGATAGGTTAATTGTAGTTCCTTAAAGATTGTAAAATTTTGTTCACTTGCTATTGCCATCTGCCATGCTTAATGTTTCTATTCAATCTGTAATATTATTTGTGTGTGATTTGTATGTGTATGGGCCTTCAAGTCAGTATTCTTGTGACTGCCTGGATTAGTCCCTGCAGTTTTGGCAAGATTTTAGAAGTGGTTTTCCGTTCCTAGAATTGAGAGAGAGTGACTGGTTTAGTCACCCAGCTGGCTTTGTGTGAACGGCTATACTAAAACTCACAGTCTCCTGTTTTTTGGACCAGTATCTTATTACAGGGGTCCCTAACCCCTGGTCCATGGACCAGTATCGGGCAGCTGCATGCCAGCAACTGGTCTGAACCAACAAGCAAACCCTCATCTGTGGGATGCAGGAAGCACACCAAACGATGCACCTTCCGGTTCGCAGAAAAATCTCTCTTCATGGAGCTGGTCCCTGGTGCCCAAAAGGTTGGGGACCTCTGCCTTATTACACTAAACTGGCTGTCTGTAATACTGTTTACTTAGTGTAAAATAGCTTTTAATAGATAAAACTTTTTGTAAAATGCATTTTCAGTTATTTATTTGTTATGTATTTCTTTATTCAAATTGGCAGATTCTATTTTACTTTATAAAAATATATTTCAGAAGACTAAATAATAATATAAAGAAAGTTAGATGTAGCATTGTTGTGCTTTCTGGTTTTTTTGGTACTATTAAGATACATTTATGCTGTAATAAAAACTTCCAGCATTTTTCCACTAGTTCTTGTTAACAACCATCCTATCCAATGGGGCCAAGAATATTTAATCCTGCAATGCTGACATATATAGCGCAGAGCCATGTCAGCTACAGCTGTTTCCAAACATCAGTAACAAAATTATAGATAGGTTTTGAAGCTTCCATTGTGGAAATGAATACATCTGAGGATTCAACTTGCTGACGATGTTTATGTAATTTAATCTTACCATCTGGAAGAGAGTAAACATTTTTCAGAAAATTAAAGTTAAAAAAATAAACCTCTTGTGGTTTTAAATTTAGTTAACTTCATTAAAATGTAAAATTACAAGTTCATAATGCTGTGTATGGAAGGTTATTATTCAAAACCATTTTTCAAAAACTATATAGACCATGACTTGATAACAACTTGTTTGTAAAAAAATTCTTTGAAATCATTTGCTACAATTTTTTAATATTTTTTTACATCAAGAACTTGCTAAACTTTCTGCTTTTATGTAAAATGCAGTTAATGATTATGTTTGCATTAGACTGTTTCTTCAAGTTTTTAGAGTAGAGGAAAATACAGAATAAACATTCTCAGAAATTTCAATGACTTTAGGTACATTTACAGTATAATCTTTATATAGAGAAAGTTATTGGTGATTAGCCAAGTTGTTAAAAATAAATATTATATATTAATGTTCTTTATTTTGCAAGCAGTTTTAATTTGATTTCTCAAAATCTATGTTTTGTGTTGTTTTTCTTTCCAATCATAAGGAAAAAAGTATATAGGCAAAGTAAATTATTTTAATTTATTCTAACCTGAGTCTTTCCTGGGAAGAGTATAGATTTTGAATTTTTAGAATATAAAAAAACATTTGTGCTTCAGTTCTTGATTTTTAGTGATGTTTTATTTATTTATTTTATTTTAATTATGTGTTGCCCATCTCCTCTGATAAGCTTACAAACATTAGAACCAATCAACATTAAAAGAAATAAAACAATAATAACAAAATATCCACATCTGCCTACCAAGGTCTTTAGGAATGACTTGATAGGCAGATAAAAATGGCAGTATGAATATGTAACTGACTATGCAATGAATTGTAATAATGATAGTTTATCATTAAAAGAATAAAAGATGGGGAGAAGAAAGGAGCATTAAGACCATGGGGGGAAGTGGTGGCTTCTCTCAATCTTCTAACCATTACCAGAGAGACCTTCTCCCATTAGGGCCTGAGGCCAGCTGGCAGAGTCAGGTCTTCAGGCCCTTAAAGAAGGTCAGGAGTACAGATTTTACCTCAGGGAGTATGATGTTACAGAGGGCAAGTGGCATGGGAAAGAAGGGTCTTCTCCTGGACCCTGTTGGCTGTAATTCCTTGACCAAGGGGGTGCATAGTATGTCCTCTCTGCCAGCATGGGTGGGGCAGGCCAAACCCATTGGGGTGAGACAGTTCCTCAGATAGCCTGGACCCATGGCATACAGGGTTTTAAAGGTGATAACCTGCATCTTGAATTGTACAAAGAAGCAAACTGGCAGCCAGTGTACCTCACACACAGTGATGTAACATAAGCCAGTCTGGGGCCTCCGAGAACTGTCTGCACTGCCCAATTCTGCACCAGTTGGTGCTTTCGAATACTCTTCAGGGGTAGCCCTATGTAGAGACTATTGTAATAGTCTTGGTATGAGATGACTTGGGCTTGAGTGACTGAGTGCAGGGACTCCTGATCCAGCAAGGGTCACAAATGGCACACAGTGAGAAGTTTTGCAAAAGATCTCCTAGGCACGACTGCCATCTGGTCTTTGAGCAGGAGTTGTGAATCCAGGAGAACCTCCAAGTTGCACACCAGGTCTGTCTGGAGTAATGCAACTCCATCCAGAACTGAATATGTTAAAATCCCAGTTATAATATGGTTCCATTCTTAATATAGAATTAAATTAGTATTAATCTGTATCAGATTATATGATTTGTAGATTATTAGGGCAGCTTTTCAAATAAATAAATTTAAAAGCAAGAAACTATGGAAGTTTCCTGATAAACATGAATTGTAGTGTCATGGATTGACTGCTGAACATGAATAGAGAAATCTATTTTCTAAAAAGGAAATAAAGAATCCTTTTGCAGGTTTACTCTATGTAACTCTATCAGCGAACACAATACTTACTTATTACTTTTATGCAGGGCTTTTTTTCTCGGAGAAAAGGTGGCGGAACTCAAACCTGGCCACGCCCTCATCAAACCCTAGGACCGCCCCTTTAGAGAACAGGAATGCAAGTAAAATTTGGGAGGGGCTATTTCCGGTGTGGGAGGGGCTATTTCCGGTGCGGCCGGCCCGGAAAAAGGTGCCGGAACGCGGTTCCGCCGCGT
>NW_015386468.1:698824-707270 GCF_001527695.2 Protobothrops mucrosquamatus
ATATTACTGTATCCAGTGGTGGGTTTCAAATATGTGAACAACAAGTTCTCTGTGTGGATGCTGCTTCCAGAAGTCCATTCTGGGCGTGGGCAACAAAAATTAGCTACCGGTTCTGCCAAAGTGGTGCGAACCAGCTGAATCCCACCCCTGACTGTATCAATGTATTACAAAGACCACAAAACTAAAATTGTGAATATTGCAGAAAATCAAATAGAACTTCAGTAAAAAGAAAAAATGCTTGATATTTTGGAACATAATTAGAAAGAAAAGCATAATCTACTTTGAATCTAATTCAAACACAGTTTGGGCCATGAGTTCAGTATTGTGCATGTTCTTGGGTAAGCTATTGTTGTCTTCAGTTTTCTTCATCCAGGAAAACTGGGATGTTGTAAGGAGGATTAGGGTTTAATGTGGCAACAAGAAGCACTTAACATCCCTGAGATAATAAGCTAGCTTATTTTTGCTGTTTTTACATGTCTGCTCAATTGTTTGATAAAAAGATGGGTTATAAATTTTGTCAAATAATAATTATAAAATCAATAGAAATACTATGCATGATTATTATATGCACAGCAGTTTATATTAGAAAAGGAATAACATAAATAATTATATATTTTGGAATAAACACTCAAACCAAACCAGATATAATTCTCTTAATACTATATAAAGCACTTCATTTCACTCAGCTAACAAATGCTCTTTGAAACTGCACTGAACTCTTAAATTGGAGGATTTTAGCATGCTAGGTTATTGTAATAAATATTTTGCTTAAGCTTATACTAATAATTATATATGCAATTTCTAACTTTATATCTAAAAGTTTCTCTTTGTAATATTGTTGTAATGTATAAAATATTATAATAAAACAGTAGTTGATAGTTAAAATTAATATGTATATTTTCTCAAATATCCTACTAGTAAAAGATGCTAATAACTGGTGAAGATAAATCAGTTAGGAATGAATTAGGAAAGGCTTCTAAAGCAGATATGTAGCTCAAGAAAGGATATACCTGCTTTACAATGCTTCTGAATTCAAAGAATTTGCACAACCTTAATCTCTGTATGTTTGAAATGGAAATTAATTAGTAAAGATGACTGTTGATCAAAAATGTTCATATTTCTTATCACAATAGTGTAATAGTAGCGAGGACAGTTTGATATTTTCAGTATTTCAGCTTTTTGTCCCCAGGAGAAGGCAAAGAGATGACATAAAATATCCTTTAATATTGTGGCTTGATCTTTTGTAGAAATTCCCAATATAGCTATACCAAAATCTAGAGAGAGTGATCTATACTTTTGCAATTATGCCTAATTCCTGTTACAGAATTTAATTAATAAATGGAATATGATTACTCCATTGGAGTTGGGTGCTTATAAATTAAAATATTTTTTAAAGAAAAAATGGGTAAGAGCTGGGGATTCAGCATGTCTATCAAAATATATTTCTTTGATGAATTCATGTAATTTTTCCTACATTGTACATAGGGAACATATGCATTTGTCATTTGGAAATGTTTGCATAGCTGTTGTAATTTTATGTCTGTCAATGTCCCTTCTGGCTAGGGGGCACTCAAACAGCAAAGCACAGAACAGGAAGTTGGATCAACCAATCAGCATTCAATACACGTACATCTACATAACATGCAGTTGGGGTTTGGGAGATGTGTGAGTCAACCTACAACCTATGATTACCCATCAACCCCTTTGTAGCATAGTATGTGGGGACACTTACGCACAGTTTTGAATAACACTAAAGCATGCTTAATTCAACTATAGTCAAAATATCAGACCAATTAACCTGCTACACGTTTATATAGCAGCAAATATATTGCTTAAGATGTTATTAATCTTCTCTATTTCTCCATCTTACTGTGGATGAAGGTCAGATGAAAAATGGAACTTGCTCTTTAATAGTTGAAATAAAAATTTCCAAAATTATGTATTAAATCTATTAGAAATTATGGTACTAGAAAGCTTATTGAATAAACTTATAAACTGTTTTGGGGCAGTAGGAAGACTGCAACATGGAATGAAATTTAGCACATAGAAGGTAATTTATAAAGTCCAAGGAAACTATATCACCCTACACTCTCTTTGAGGTTGTCAAGATCTTCAACAAAGTCTACAGAAGAACTTTATTGAGATAGGCTATAGTAATAGAATCTTATAAATCTGATTTTGCTTTTCCTCCTTCCACTCTTATGCCCCAGAGAATCAAGGAGAATCACCCCGAGGCTCTTTCTAGAATTTTAGAATGCAGTATTGCAGGCTGTCTCTGCCCACTGCCAGGAGTTCGATCCTGACCAGCTCGAGGTTGACTCATCCTTCCATCCTTCCAAGGTTGGTAAAATGAGGACCTAGATTGGTGGAGGCAATATGCTGACTCTGTAAACTGCTTAGAGAGTGCTACCGTGTTTTCCCGAAAATAAGACCCACCCTGAAAATAAGCCCTAGCCTGATTTTTTTGGGTGGGCCTAATATAAGTCCTACCCCAAAAATAAGCCTGGGGGATTTGCTGGCGAGCACACCGGGGCTGATGGTGTCTGTCTGGCAGCAGCCACAGTCCACCGGCCCCTTGGTGCAGTGCAGGTAAGTCCAAGTGTAGAGGTAGAGATGGAGGAAGCAGGTGATCCAGATGTGCTGCGGGCCGCCTGGCTCACAGGAGGCTTGGGTGGTGGCACCGGCAGCAGGCAGAGGCACTGGGGGCAGGCAGGTAATCCCAATGAGCTGTGCAACCGCCTGCCCCGGCATAGCTGCAGGCAAGCCAAGAGATGGTGGGACAGAGTGGGTGGCTCATCAGGATCGCCTGCCTTCCCCCCCATGCCTCTGCCTCCACCTGCTGCTGGTGCCACCACGCAAGCTGCCATGCTGCCAGTGCTGCCACGCAAGCCTCCTGCAAACCAGGAGGCTGCATCACATGTCCAGATCGCCTGCCTCCCCCCCCATGCCTCTGCCTGCCTCCACCGTACACTTTTTGCCCAGAGGGAGACTGGAAGCTTTGTCTGCTTGCAAATGGGGCTCTTTGAAACGGAGTGAATTGCTCCGTTTCAAAGAACCACATTTGCAAGCAGACAAAACTTCCAGTCTCTGTCATTTCTCCGTCTGGGTGCAAAGTGTTTGGGTGCCTATCGGGTGCTTGGAAACAGAGCGATTCACTCCATTTTAAAGAGCCCTATTTGCAAGCAGACGAAGCTTCCTGTCTCCCTCTGGGCGGAAAGTGTTTGGGCACCTATGGGGTGCTTGAAAACAGAGCCAATCACTTGATTGCCAAGTGCCCCATAGGTGCCCAAACATTTTTTGCCTGGACGGAGAAATGACTGAGACGGGAAGCTTTGTCTGCTTGCAAATGGGGTACTTTGAAATGGAGCGATTTGCTCCATTTCAAAGTTCCCCATTTGCAAGTAGATGAAGCTTCCCGTCTCCGTCATTTCTCCATCCAGGTGAATAGTGCATCTGCCCTGGGAAGCCTTGTTAGTTGTTGCAGCCATGGGCAAGCAGATGGTGGGAGGGAGCAAGCGGGCGGCCGCAAAATAAGCCATCCCCCCAAAATAAGACCTAATGGGTCTTTTGGTCCCAAAAAATGTAAGACCCAGTCTTATTTTTGGGGAAACATAGTATAAAGCACTATGGAACAGCATAGAAATCTAAGTGCTATCACTATTGCTATTCTAATATTGCCTATTTCTTGGGGCTTAAGGAATGCTTTTGCCCTTTTTTGCTTCTGTAACCTGTAAACAAGGCTGTTAACCTGCATTTCTACATCCCCAAATATCTTTTGTTGTCAGAAGCTTGTCACTAGTGGGGCAGAAACCTTGTCAAGATTCTCTATGCAATATAGGTACAGTGTAAATTCCAGGACTCGCTAGAACATTAAAATATACTTGCAGAGGAGCAAGCTGGCAAGACCAATCCATGACTGATCTGTGCCTAGTACTCCATTATCTCATTCATAAATACTTCTCCCACAACACAGCCCTTCCTAGATACCACTGTTATAGAATTTGAAGCACTTTTTGATTCCATATCAAAATTGTGGGAAAAGCTAGAGGTCTCTTCAATTTACAGACATTTACTTCATTTAATATACAGCTACACACAGGAACCTTACTCAAAGTAGGATGCAACACTTAGGGCCATCTCACCAGTTCCATTGAAACTGAGAAAGGCTGCATATTAGCCCCACTCTTACTCAATTTCTATATCAGTTCCATGTTGCACCATGTGTTGAGACTAATTGCTCTATAATTAACAGGATAATCGTTCTGCTTTTTAAATATAGGGATCATGATTGCAAGTCCTCAATTCTTGGTGACTGGGCTATAGGTGTCAGTGCAAGTAAAGAGTGGGGCCAGTGTGTGGACCTTGACATTCAGGATGTTTTTAATGACCTCTAGAAGGATTAGGTGTCATAGTTGGGCAACAAGGTTCTTGATCTCTGATATTGTCACTGGTGCATCCATGGGCAGGTTTTCTATAGTTCAGCTATGGGTTCCACTTTCAACAGAGGTGTCCATGTAGTCCCATGAAAAAATGCAGATATGACACCATGGATATACTATTGCTTTGGGAGTTTGATATATTCCAGAATGAGGCTTGAGACTTTGGATTTGATTTTTAATTTGAACAATAAAGTAAGCTACAATTGTATTTTAAAAAATACAATTGGCTTGGGAACACTAGGCTTCAGCTCAACTCAAGTAAGCCTGAGTGCTTTGGGTTTAGGATCTTCTGGGGACCTCCCATCTCTTATTCTTGATGTAGTCCCAGAATGTTGTCTCAGACAAATAGTATGTACAATCTGGCAGTTTTCTTGGATTCATGGCTCCTGCTTGAAAAGCAAGTGGGATCCATGGCCAGAAGAACCTTAGCATAGCTTCATGTTGTTTGCCAGTTTCACCTGTTCTTGAACTGGGAGGCCCTGCTCATATTCATTCATGCCTTAATCACCTTGTGATTCAGTTACTGTAAAATGCTCTACATGGAGCTGCCCTTAAAGCAGACTTGGGCATTTTACTTGGGCCACAACTGGACCTGTCTGGCCTGCAGCAGCAGGAGGCAGCAGGAGACAGTGGGGATGGGGAGACAGAGGAGGGGGAGGTGGGGAGTGGGTGGCAGTGGAAGGATGACAGCAATGGCAGCCCTCCACAACAGTCCCAGTTTCTCATGTGGGCCCTTGGGAAAATGAATTGCCCTCCCCCATCTTAAAGAATACTTCAAAATGTGGCAGCACGAGCAGTTATGGTTGCCACTCATGTGGCATATTGTGATGCCTCCAATATGTGAGCTTCATTTGCTACCCTTGTGCTTCATAGTGCAATACAGGTTGCTGGTAGTTACCTTTAAAGTGCTTCATGGTTTGGGGCCTAGTTAGTTATGGGACCATCTCTCTCCAGTGTGATCTACTTGTCCTGTAGATCTGTCAGGAAATGAATTCTCCAGGTCCCATCTATAAGAGCATTACATCTGGCAGTCCTTTCTGCTATGGCACTTCTAGAATATTCCCCTGATATTACATTTGCTGGCCTTTTGCAAGGAAATAAAAATCTGGCTTTGCCATTTATTTTGGGGCACTGACAATATGGGTGAGCCCACTTAGCAATAGAAATAGCAATAGTTCTGTTGCTAATAGCTAGAATTATATACTGCCTCATAGTGCTCCACAGCCTTCTCTAAGTGATTTAAAGAGTCAGTTTAAAGCTGGGTCCTCATTTTACTAACCTTGGAAGGATGGAAGGCAGGTCACCCTTGAGCTGGTCAGAATCAAACTCCTGGCAGTGAGCAGTGTGTTAACCTGCCATACTGCATTCTAACCACTGCACCACCACGGCTCTTGCTTTCATAGTTAATTTGAAAGCTGGATGCTATGAATGTTCTCAGTAGCTACAGTATTTTATGCTGTTTATGTTGTTTATAAATTTTGTTTTTTATTCTACTTTTATTTTGATTTAATTGTTAGCTGCCCAGAATTCTTTATATTAGATAGGTAGCCGTATACATTTATTAAATAAATCAGCATTTGTTTCATTCATAAATATAGCTGGAGTATCTTATCATCCAATCTTTGCCAGTTTCGATGAATTGTTTCAGGGTATATGTTATGAATAAAATTACTAGGAACATTTTATCTAGAAGAAAATAGTTTTTAAATTAAATTTTGTTTATGAATTAAATTTATGCTGCGTTTTCAGGGAGAGCAGTTATTTATGCAGCTGCTTTTGTATTATATATAGCAACATGCTCACAGATATCTAATGATAGTGTTATAGGCATCTGGCTGCTATTGCCTGAAGTAGTATGACATTACTAGTGCTTGAAAAATGAACAACTATATATGAAAGTATATGTATTCTTCAAGTTAAGCATGACTCCTGGTGACTTCATGAACATATCCTTGTACTTGTTCCGAGTAATCTCAGTGTAGATGATATTTGTACTTCTATCTTCTGGATTTTTTTTTTTAAATTCTCACTCTAGTTAAATTTATAGTGTTATCTTGTGAACTCTTAATCCAAATACTATGTATGCCTCCATGTAGCTTTTCAGTATCAGCTAAAAATCAGATTTAATTTAATAATATGCAATAAAATTAAACATTTGGTAAAGTTGCAAAAATATAATTGCTTTAAAATTATCATAAAATATTTTTGAGTTTTATTTATTCTGTAGCCACCCAAGTCAACTATATTCTAGTTATGACTGAAGCCACAATTCAGAATGTAGTTACACTGTATAATAATACTAGAAATGCCTCAATCTATGCATATAAAAATGTTAGCATTTTCAAATTGTGATTTAAAAATGAGATTAACTTGAATTAAATGGAGGATTGAATGTCATTGCATCATCACTGGGCTATGGAAATATTTTTAAGAAGTACTTTGGTTGCGTATAATATTGCTCCTCAAAACTACAAAGTAGTTGCAACCATTTAAAGGCATGGTATGTGTTATGTCCTGGGCCTGCTGAGTCATTCAGCAGGTGCAGGAGGCTGCAGAAAGGCCCGGGCAGACCACGTGGATGCCCGGGACCAGATAGGCTGTCTCCAGCCTATTGCGCATGTGCAAGGTGGGAGAAATACATTGCATTGATTGGTTGACACTGTTCCTGCAAAAGGGGTATAAAAGGAATCCGCGCCATTTTGTTTTGGTTCTGTTGTGAATTGAATAAAGACAAGACTGTTGTTACTCCTGCCTCGTCTTAATACCTTTTACTTGGAAACAGAACATTGGCGACAAAGGTGGGATCTGCTGCAAGGGAAACAACAAAAGAAAATAGGCTGACTCACCAAGAGAGGCCTGAAGCGCTGGGAAGTTTGGCGTCCGGAGAGTGCGACTCTGCCTGCCAGTACGAGAACGCTGGAGGAGAGCTCGGCAAAAGGGACTCCTTCTCAACCTTTGCAGCACGAGGCGTTGATGAGGCTACCGGGCAGTAACGATGTCCAAACTAGGCCGTCTCTCTGAATTTGACACAGCTCATCCGGAACACTGGAGCTCTTACGTGGCCCAGGTGGAGAACTACTTTCGGGTAAACCAAATCCGAGAAGGCGGTCTTAAAGCTGATACGCTACTGTGTGTCTGTGGGCAAGAGACTTTCAATATTGCAGAGAATCTGGTCGCCCCAGCACCACTTGAATCAATTGCTTATGATGAACTGAAAAGAATGCTGCGAGAACATTTTGAACCGAAGCTTTTGGTGATTGCATGGCAACACGCATTCGAGCAGAGGGACCAGAGGCCTGGTGAGTCTGCTGCGGACTTTATTGCTGCATTACGACAAGCATCTAGGCCATGCAAATTCAAGGATCTGGAAGAGAGACTTTGGGATCGTTTAGTTTGTGGACTGAGAAGTCGTGAGCTGCAACAGAAGATCTTCGCAAGGGAAGACGTCTCTTTCCAAGATGCCTTGAGAAAAATTGCAGCCAAAGAAGTGGCGGGCGGAGCTGTGAAGGCCTTGCGGCTCACAAAGAACCTTCCAACTTTGATCTCCATCCATCAAGAGGTCGCTCGAGAAGAATCCGAACAGGAGCCAGAGATGGAGGTGGACCGTCTACAGCAGCGGAGAGAAGGCCTCAAGAGCGCAGAGACAAGGCAACCTTATTCCCTCGGTGTTTTGGATGTGGAGGACGCCCCAAGCGCTCTGATTGCCGTTTCCGCTTCGCCATTTGCCGGGCATGTGGTAGGCAAGGCCATATTGCCACTGTCTCTTTGGGTCGCCAGAAGGACCGGTTTTCGTAAGAATTGCTTCAGAAAGGTACCAGGGTCCCCAGCCAAACAGAGTGGGTTTTTGCGCTTCCCGTAGAAGCATTTTTAAAACCGGGGCCCAAGGCTGCTTAGGAAGAAGCTTCAAATTGATGTGAAGTTGCAAGGGGTTCCCTTATCGATGGAGTTGGACACAGGGTCTGCTTTATCGATTATTTCCCAAGACACTTTCTTTTTTTTTTTTTTTT
>NW_015386468.1:708744-721553 GCF_001527695.2 Protobothrops mucrosquamatus
CTCGCCTACATCGTCCATATAGGACGACTCGGGAACTCAACTCCTACCCCGGGCAGCTCACCTATCCCCTTATGCCCAGGGGAAAGGTATCAAGCCGTTTGACAGCTGATGCTGGCTGTCAAACCGGCTTTTACGCAAAACAGGCGGGAGGCAGCAAACAGCTGCGACCGACGAAATCGCCTGCCACCGGAAGTCCCAAGACACTTTCAAAAAGATTTGTTGTAGAAGTGGCCTACGAGTTAAACTCAGGCCTTTGAATTTAATTCTTACTGACTTCCAGAATTCCTGAGTCAGCGTGAAGGGGGAGGCCACGCTCAAGGTGCAGCATAGGAATTTTGAAGGGTTGCTAGATGTGGTGGTAGTTGGGGGTGATCGCACGAATCTTATTGGACTCGATTGGTTCGAGGCCCTTGGAATCCAAGTGACTCGACTACACAGTTTGCAAACGACAGGCCTTGCAGACGTTTGCAAGGAGTTTGCTGATGTGTTCAGCTCAGAGCTTGGCTCATATAAGGGGCCTCCCATTGCTTTACGTTTAGACCCAGTAGTCACACCCATTAGGATTAAGCCCAGACGGGTGCCTTTCGCGTTGAAGAACAAGATTAATGCAGAGCTGGACAAGCTGCTCCAGAGGGCATTTTAGAGCCTGTGGACAGCAGTCCATGGGAAACCCCGATAGTCACGCTACTGAAGGCCAATGGAGAAGTCTGAATTTGTGCGGACTATAAGTGTACACTTAACAAAGCATTGCAGCAGCACTCGTACCTGGTGCCAGTGGTGAGCCACATTCTGGCCTCCTTCAAAGGAGGCCGCATTTTTGCCAAACTTGACTTGGCTCAGGCCTATCAACAACTACCAGTTGTTAAGGCAACGGCAGAGGCCCAAACAATTGTAACGCACCGGGGAGCATTTAAAGTTAAAAGGCTGCAGTTTGGGGTTAATGTAGCCCCGGGCATCTTCCAGAGTGTGATGGAGCGAATGCTCTGCAATATTCCAGGTGTTTGCCCGTACTTTGATGATGTCCTCATCGCTGGGGAATCATCTGAAAATCTGGCTGAAAGGCTTAGAGCTGTCTTACTGCGTTTCCGCCAAGCGGGGCTGAAGCTAAAGCAAGACAAATGTAAGATTGGAGTCACTTCCACAGAGTTTCTGGGGTTCCGTATTGATGCTGAAGGCATCCATCCTGCTGAATCTAAGCTTAAAGCAATTCAGCAGGCCCCAAGTCCCAAGTCCAAAAGCGAACTTCAGGCTTTTCTGGGACTGTTAAACTTTTACCATTCATTCCTCCCTCACAAGGCTGCAGTGGCTGAGCCATTACACCGGCTCTTGGATAAACAGGCTCCATGGCTGTGGACAAAAGTCCACGAAAGGAGTTTTGGAGAGGTCAAGGCCTTGCTATCTTCAAATGCGGTTCTAGCACATTTCAATGAGCAATTGCCTGTATGCATAGCCTGTGATGCATCCCCTTAAGTTCCATGACTTTTTATATGGCTGCCATTTCACAGTCTTTACAGACCATAAGCCACTGCTGGGGTTGTTTACAACCAACAAGCAAACCCCACACATCATCTCTCCTAGAATGCTGAGATGGTCAATTTTCCTTTCTGCATATGACTATACTCTGGTTCACAAACCGGGCAAAGAAATGGGCCATGCAGATGGCCTCAGCAGATTACCTCTACAGCTAGTGGAGTCAGATCCTGCTGCAGCTCACCACATACTTTCCATTCAGGAATTGTCTGAGTCTCCCCTCAATGCTAGGGATGTGGCTGCGGAAACAGCCACTGATCATATGCTAACACGCGTGCTGACATGGGTGCTGTAGGGTGGCCTGACACGTGTCCAGGCACAGAGTTCCAGAGTTTCTGGAAGGGGAAGTCCGAGTTATCCACCTTCAAGGGTTGTGTCCTCTGGGGTAGTAGGGTAGTGATCCAAACCTCATTGAGGACTAGAGTCTTGCTCTCTCTGCATGACGGACATCCGGGTATAGTCTGGATGAAGGCATTTGCGCGCAGCCATCTTTGGTAGCCTGGGCTCGATCAAGAGATCGAGGCCGAGGTCCATGGGTGTACTGTTTGCCAACAATTCAGGCCTGAAATGCCACAGGCTCCTGTACATGGGAGGTGACACACGCCCCTTGGTCGAGGGTTCGTATCGACTACACTGGGCCCTTTCAGGGGCAATTCTTTCTTCTCCTCGTGGACAGCCATTCCAAGTGGCTAGAGGTTGTTCCAGTCTCCTCCACTACTACTGCCAGGACCATCCAGGTGTTGAGAGGGATCTTCGCCTCTCATGGGCTTCCAGATGTCCTTGTCTCTGACAACGGACCCCAATTCACTTCGTCTGAGTTTCAGGCTTTTCTACAGGCCAACATGATCCGTCATGCCACATCAGCACCATTTCATCCTTCATCCAATGGCCAAGCTGAGCATATGGTGCGCACAACCAAAGATGCTTTAAAGAGGATCACTCATGGCAGTTGGCATCACAGGTTAGCTGACTTTCTTTTATGCCACCGCACCGCACCACACCTTGCACAGCTACTGACAAGAGCCCAGCTGAACTCCGTTGGGGTCGCAGACTCATTATAAAACTGGACAGGTTGCATCCAGACCGGGTGTCTTCACAGGTGTCACAGCCGTGGGCACCTAGGAGACTTCAGGTGGGCGATCCGGTCTGGGCAAGGAACTATGGACCTGGACATCTCTGGGTGACAGCAGTGGTATGCAAGGTCTCTGGGCCGCTGTCATATGAAGTGGCCTTGGATTGATGGTTGGGTGATCCGTCGACACATCGACCAACTGCGCTGGAGGGTTTCCAGCCACACTTCCACTCCTGGCTCTGCTCTCGGGGGGGAGGACCCCAATTACGATTGTGGACCACAGTTTCTTCACGAAAGCGGAATTTCCCAAGCGCCAGTAGGGGGTCTTGCCATGGAGGCGGCTCCTGACTCTGGCACTTCTGACTCTGGCACCGGCACTGGGTCCATGGGACATTGCTCGCAATCGGTTTTTCAGGCCAATCCATCTGCTGGTCTTGGGCTCACGGGACAGTGCTCCCAAGAGGGGTCCATTGTGGATTTGGGGAATTCCACCCCACCAATGGACGGGGAATTCCACCCCACCAAGGAACTCTGGTCTGGGTTTAGAGGATCCAGCCAGTCAGCAGCATGGAGGGTCGCCTGAGTCAAGGGGGCATCAAAGTGCTGGTCTGCCTAGCCTGGCAGGCGTGCTGGCAGACCAGGCAATCGCAACCGTTCCAAGAAGGTCAGAGTGAGCCAGAGGTCCACCCAAGCACTTACAGGAGTATGTAAGACTCCTGTCAATAGGTAGGCAGGTGTAGGGGTACTTAGAAATCAGAACACATTCAAAAGAACAAATGTCTGATTTATAGTAATGCAAAATAGTAAGTATTACTGTGCTGGAACAAGGGAGTGACAAGGTATTAGATTATAGTATTGTAAAATATTAAGTACTATGTTTTGATCCAAGAGGGGAGGGGTGTTATGTCCTGGGCCTGCTGAGTCATTCAGCAGGTGCAGGAGGCTGCAGAAAGGCCCGGGCAGACCACGTGGATGCCCGGGACCAGACAGGCTGTCTCCAGCCTATTGCGCATGTGCAAGGCAGGAGAAATTCATTGCATTGATTGGTTGACACTGTTCCTGCAAAAGGGGTATAAAAGGAATCCGTGCCATTTTGTTTTGGTTCTATTGTGAATTGAATAAAGACAAGACTGTTGTTACTCCTGCCTCGTCTCAATGTCTTTTACTTGGAAACAGAACAGTATGGGTATTTCAAAACCCCTTGGTAGGTTCTTGGCCTGCCCACTAGTTGTACCTAACAGGAAGGGAAGGCTGTTCCTGGTTTTGAAACACATAGTTGCTCTTAGTAGCAGATCATGTGTTGATATGTTCTTGAGTAAATATTTGTACAGTTGTACAGCTGAAATGAAGATATCTAGCAGCTTTTGTAAATATGGTGGCAGTAATCAATAATTTAATATATTTATATGGCTGATAATTCAGTGTGACTGAATAGTATCCAGAACTACTAAATGAAAAGAAAAATAATACCAGTAAAGCAAACAAAAACAATTAGGTGATAACCAGTACTAAAATAAATTATATATAACCAATTTGGAACTCCAGTTTCTAACTTTACTCATTCTAATTAAGCGTGAAGTTCAGGCCAACTGTATATTGGGGGGTGGAGGGAAACATTCCAAAAATCTCTAAACACTGGGACAAAATCCTGACAGTTTTAATTGGGTGGCCAATTATTGATATACTTAACGAATGTTAAATTGAAAAGTCTAGGAATCGAAGATGCATGAAATTCCAAATAAAGATATGAACCTGTCAAGACTATGGCTAAAAACATTGGGGGTGGGGGGAGGGCTGCGGTTTTCTTTGCATATTTCATTCTAACAGTTTGTTGTCATAGCTATTGTATCAATTATGAATTGCCCCAATTTGTTGAAAAATGCTAGGCAGAGAATGGAATATAGAATTTTGAATTTAAAATAATTATATCAGTTCTTACGAAGCTTATCCCTATTGGTAGACTTTCAAAAGCCTGGTATTGTTTCCAATCAACACGAAAGTACCTCAGGCCTTAATTAACATATGAGAGCTGCTTTTTATTTATATCTACCCACATATATACTGACTTCTCAAATTAATCTAGTTTCTTAGCTGGTCAGTGGTGCATGGCTTTGTCTATCAGAATAAATTTTAAAATTATACTTTCTCAACTGGAGTTGACAAAAACCATGAAGGCATATCTGATTCTGTGCTGTTCATTTATACGATATTTAAAAATGGAACATGTTCAGAAAATGGAGTAATGCTTTGGCAATTATTCTTTAGTGCAGTGGTGGCGAACCTATGGCACGCGTGCCACAGGCGGCACACAGAGCCGTCCCTATGGGCACGCACACCATTTCTGGGCTCCTCCCCCTCCTCCTCTCCACGCATGCGCAGTCCGGGAATAGCTGCAAGAGCTGGGCGGGGTGAGGGAACATATAAAAAGAGCAGTTTTGGCAGGAGAGTGAGTGAAATCAGAGCCGCCATCTCCCTTCCGCAGTGCAGCCCCATCGGCTTGAGTGGAGACAGCCCCGGGACAGCCAGAAAGGAGCCCTCACCTGGTGCAGGTCCTGTCTACAGGGTGGCTCTGACGGGGGCAGCAGCTGCTGCTCTGAGCCCTTTGACTGGCCAACCACACAGAGAAGCAGGAGGCGGCAGTGTGATCCCTGCATCGCCAAGCCCGGCCAGCCGCAGATCTGGAAGCAAAACTGCCGACCATCCTCACGCTGGTGGGGGCAATGGCGGGTGAAGGTGAGCTGTGGCAGACACCCTCCCCTCCCCACCCGGAGGTGCACACGGGACAATGTGCGGCAGCAGCGGCAAAGGGTGCCCGCATGCCAGATCCTGCCTTCCCCCGCAGCCGCCGCCACCAGCGCGAGGATGGTCAGCAGAGCTTTGCTTCCAGATCTG
The DNA here is from genome assembly GCF_001527695.2 of Protobothrops mucrosquamatus. Taxonomy (NCBI): domain Eukaryota; kingdom Metazoa; phylum Chordata; class Lepidosauria; order Squamata; family Viperidae; genus Protobothrops; species Protobothrops mucrosquamatus. The sequence goes on from NW_015386468.1 coordinate 714,239, forward strand.
CCTGACACTATCGCTCCCCACACACAGAAGCCAGCGAGCGCATGGGGGCCGACAGTGTCCGTCAGCAGCCACAGCATGCTGGCTGTCCTGCATAATGGCGGACTGGCCACAGAGCCCCATCAGCACGGGCAGAAATCGCTCTGGGATAGCCGGAAAAAAGCCTTTGCCTGGCCTGGGCACATCCACTCGATGGATCTGATGGGGTGGCTTCTGCTGCTGCTCTGACTGGTCAGCCCTGCAGGGAAGCAGAAGGGGCAGCTGGTGCGCGAATCTGCTGCTTCGGGCTGCTAGGAGCCTGCCTGGCTGCCCCTCCACCTCCTCCTGCTTCCCTGCTGACCAGTCAGAGCAGCAGCAGAAGCCACCCCCATGAGGTCCATCGAATGGATGCGCCCAGGCCGGGCAAGGGCTTCCTCCCCCCCATAAATTGGCAAGAAGTAAAACCTCTCTTATTACGGCTTAGTTCACAACCATAATAAGTTGTTCCTCCTGAGCAAAGGCACATGAGCTGGGTTTGCACCTCGACCTAGATTTTGGGTGGAGGGGGGGGAAATAGCAAGCCCCCAGGTGCCGATGCAGCAAAAAGATTAATGGGCTGCTGTGACCCGCCTCTTGTTCCAGCTGCTGCAGATGATGGAGCTGCCAGCACCAGGCAGAAGAGCGGGGCCCTGAGGCGGGGTGTGTGTGAATCTCACTCCCTGGGCTGCGAAGCATAGAGCAATTGGGGGGTGGGGTGCAGACAACATGTGGGCAAGAGAATTGAGAATGAGAAAGACGTGGGCAGAAACGGCTCAGGGACACTTGCCTCGGGGCTCCGCTCTTCTGCATGGCTGCTAGGAAAAAAATTCTCGGGAACAAAGTTTTTTTTTATTATGGTTGTGACCACCGAGGCCACGCCCACCCAGTCAGCCACACCCACCCGGCACGCAGAAATAAATAAATGGGTTTTGGGTTGCGGTTTGGGCACTCGGTCTCTAAAAGGTTCACCACCACTGCTTTAGTGTATTGGAATGGAATTTTGGGATCTGAAAAGTAAAACTCTATAATGCAACATAACTAATAGAAAACAAACTTATTCATGTCCTAAATATAGAATTTCATGATAGTTTATTTGAAGTTTGAAATTAATGAAGGCCATGTTGTCTTCTAGGATCAATTCTAGTTCTTTGTTAAAATATTGGTTTAAAAAACCCATGTATTACATTATTTAAATTATTGTGAGATACTTGGTCGTCACATTATAGTTTGGTGAACTTGTAGAATTTTTTACTTTCAAATTAGGATTAAATTTATCTGTTCTCTCTAAAGCAGTGGGCCCCAGCCTTGACATATTCATCTTCCAGATTCATCTTAAGTAACATTTTATATACTTTAGCAGTTAGGTCATCTCCAGAGCATAAGTTTATATCCAATTCAGATTTAGCTCCTGCGAAAACAAAAATTTTTTTGTCAAGTTTAAATCTTGCAAAAATTCTATAATAATTAAACCAATCACAAATAAATCACTCACTTATTAGTTGTTCTCTTGTTTTTATCTTATTCCTCTTCTTCAAATATCAATAAATCCTGATATATCATCCATTTACATTCCAATAGCATTTCTTTTTTATGTAATACTTCATGGGGCGATAGCCAAAGTGGCACTTTGTCAGCCAATTCCAATCATACATGCCCAGTCGATTACCAAATACTATGATTCTTAAAACCAGGGTTAACTTTTACTTTGTTATACCACAAGTAAGCATGCCACCCAAATCTCAAATCAGAGCCTTCAAAGTCTAACAAGCTTATGTTTTTCAAAGTTAGCTAATCTTTTAACCATATCAAATAACAAGCATCATAATATAACCTAAGATCCAGCAAACCCAGATCTCCTCTTTAGCATCCTGTAGAAGCTTATATTTAAATTCTTGGTTTTTTATTTTGCCAAATAAATTTAGATATATCTTTCTATCACTGTTTAAAAGAAGAATATTTAATCAATATCAGTTTAGTCTGGAATAAAAATAACATTATTTATTTTTATTTAACTTTTTTATTTAGCTCCAACCTTTTTGGTTTGGCAACCCAAAAAGGGAGGCAGGCACCGCTACGTGAGCACATGCAAATGGCCCGTGCACATGTGTACACAAAAATGATCTGCAGGCACACACAAATGTGCCGTGTGTGAGCGTATGCACACATGCAAATGACCACATGCGAGTGCATGCGCACGTGCAACAGGGCTGCACGGGCGCGAGTGCTGCAAATGGAGTGATGCTAGTGCTGGTGGGATGCTACGGGTGGCACTAGTGCTGCTGGGATGCTCTGGGGCAGGGCGGCGCTAGTGTCGGCAGGATGCTTGGGGCGGTGCTAGTGCCAGTGGGATGCTCGGGGTGGGGTAGCACTAGCATTGGCGGAATGCTATGGGTGGCACTAGGGCCAGTGGGACACTCTAGGGTGTGGTGGCATTAGCGCCGGCGAGATGCTCGGGGTGGCGCTAGCGCTGGTGGGACACTCGGGGGTGGGGCAGCACTAGCGCCGGCGGGATGCTTGGAGTGGCGCTAGTGTTGGTGGAATGCTCAGGGCGGCTCTAGCACCAGTGGGACGCTGGGGGGCGGGGCAGCACTAGCGCCAGTGTGATGTTCAGGGTGGTTCTAGTGTTAGTGGGATGCTTGGGGCGGAGTGGTGCTAGCACCGGTGGGATACTCGGGACAGCGCAAGCAGGGAGGTAAGTGCATGTGCATGTGCCCGTGCACTGGTCATCCCTTCACATGGCCTGGTAGCCAAGCAGCCGCGGCCCAATAGTGGGCCGCTGCCCACAGGTTGGGGACCCCTGATTTAGCTGCTACAGTTTTACAGAGGAATTATTAAGTCTATCATTTATCCTTCTATAACTGTCTGATTTGGTACTGCAGTTAAGCAGGACAGGTACAGACTTCAATAGATAGCTAGGATTGCAGAAAAAAACAATTGCAACAGGTCCATTGAAGACCTGTATACTGCACAAGTCAGAAAGAGGGCTGACCCCTCATATCCTGGACATAAACTGTTTCAACTTCTCCTGTCAGGACTCTGCTACAGGGCATTGCATGCCAAAACAACTAGACCAAAGACAGATTTTCCCCCCACATCTGTTTAAATCAAACTTTATCTCCTTCCATATTTTAAAATAATTACGTTTATATAACTTAGAATTTTCATCAGTAAGAATCACCCCCAAATACCGTACCTTTTGAAAACTTTAAAACCAGTTTCCAATTTCTTCTGGTCTTCCACATTCATATTCTTGGTCAATAGGAGCTGGATGTTTTGATCAGTTGTTAACAGTAAATTCTTTCTAAAATCTCTTTAAGCTGCATTTGCAGAAATGTATCAAATTTCTCACAATCTTTCAACACTTAAAAGGAGTAGAAGACAAAATTCCCTGTTATTTTCTTAGTGTTAAATAGCACTTGCATACTAATTTTAATGATGCTTTGGAACTGTCAAGAACTTCTTTTTATTGGCTGCTGATTCTGGAGCCTTGTCACTGAAAGTCAAATATTAAGAAAGAGAAAAAGGGAGAGATTTTAAACTGAAATATTAGCTAAACTAAGCACCCCTAGTTCGCATGGTATAGTAACTTAAATCTGAAACCTCAAGTCTTTGTATTCCCGTATCATATTATTTATATAATTTGCAGACAACATAAATTCTGCATGCTCCAAAAATGGGAAAAGGAGAAATGGAAGGTGGCAAAATGTGTTCTAAAATTTGAGACAGTAATTTTAACTTGATGAGTAAGTACTATTATCTTTGTTAGATGACAATCTGAAGATGGACATAATATTATGCTCCTGTCTATTGTTGCAATCTTACAACAAACTTATGGTATTTATACTTTGTCACAATTATGTGCTTTAAATTGAACATATGATAGACGCTGAGCTTGGATACTGCTAGTCCTCTTTCTTTTAACTTCTTTTTTTAAAAAAATATTAGAAAATCTAGAATGTTTGCTTTAATTGATAAATAATTATGTACAATTATATAATTATACTAGCTGTACCCAGCCACGCGTTGCTGTGGCTCTCGTTCACTCAGCCAACAGATGGCGCTGTTTTTTTAAAAAAGCATGTTTTTACCTGTCACAGGTGTGACATCTATATAATAGTAGGTATATAAAAACACGCACGTATTCGAATGCAACATTGTGTCAAAATTTCAAAGCAATCGGTGAAGAACTTTCGGAGATTTAAGATTTTGAACAAACGAACATTTACATTTTTATTTATATAGATATAACAGTTTATTTGCATTTGAGTTTATATTTGACTAGATAATAAGATAATTGATTGAAATAGAAAATAATACTTAGATTTCTTATTTTATCATGGTTATACACTCTAGATGTAATATTTTAATGTGCTTCAATTTTTCCCCTGTAGATATTGTTAAGCTTTTGTTATTAGTATTCTAAAAGATTTTAAAAAGAAACATTTCAGTAATAATCCTGAGAAATCCTAAAGGTTCATTGTCATAAATATAATGAGATTTCAATAAAAGATAATATTTGCAGCTCGGGGTTGAACTGATATTTGTTTTATTTATCATGAAGTCTGACATATGGTGTCATGTAATTCAAAAATTTGGGAGTTAAGTAAAGTGTACAGATAGCTCTGTTATTTGAATAAAAAGCATTTTCTCTAGCATATAATCATGCCCCATGCTATTCATTAAGTTCAATCTGTTTTATTAGCCGTGTCCGGTCAAAACCTAGCTAAGGGAAATATATGAGATGTCCACATAAAACCATCTTGGGCATATAAACATTGTTCCAATTTCGTCAGTAGGATGGTTTTATTTGGAACATATTAAACTAGCATCTTGATAGAGTAGGAAAAAAAGTGATTTTTTTTCATAATTAGAATAGCAATAGTTCTTGCATTACAACAGGCTTTTTTTTCATAAAACTGATTATTGGTGAGTGTTTAAGAAGGGACCCTGTCTCTCTTTATGCTTGGTATCTTGTAGGAATACAGTGTTGGGCTAAATCTAATAGCTTTACATAGCAGTTACCAATCTGTTAAAGCTCAAGGACACTGTCTTTAACTGGCACATCTAAGTAAAGGAACAATTAAAGGTATAATTTAACAATCTAAATTGACTCATTTCTTGAGCATAAAACATTAGCTAGATAGCTAGTTAATAATGTTAGTTACAGCTTGTTTTTCATAAATGATTACAATTTCAAACATTATGGTCAGTTAAAAGCAAAGCAGGGAAAAGCTAAAGAAATTGATAGCATTACAGACTAGAGAGAAATAAATCAGACAGCAGACATTCCAGTAATGAACATAAAAACAGCTTACATCAATCATAATCAAAATTTGGCAACCTTTGTGGAGATTTCTGTAGACCTACTAACAAAAATAGAGCATTGTCGTTGTCCTACTAACTGAAATGGGAAGTTAGCAGAGCCTTAATAATTTACAGCACTATGATATATAAGAAGGACAGTACAATAGAATATGTTGCTGCTTCTAGGAAAATGCACAAGTAATCTTATGGCAGTATATTGTTTAAACTTTATTTCAAGACCATTGATAGCAAAGCATTGAGTCTATACAGGGCAATCAATAATAGGTAAGAAGAAAGGTTCATTCCATTTGTAAGAATCTTTGCTTCTCTCTGTGCAAGTCCTCGTCAAAGGCTTGCCGTTAAGTCTTTTCTTTCTCAGGCCTGAAATCATAAACATTGATCTGATATGCCATAATAATTTGGACTGAAAGCTGTGGGCTTTTCCCCAAGTACTGTAGCAAGCTCATTGGATAAGATCAATTGAGTCAAAGAATTATTTGGAAAGACTAATTTTAACCAATAATTTAGGAAGTCATATAGGGGTGTTTCCAGGAAGCCGAATTTTCATCAAACATATGTTTTGGGATATCATAATGCATGCTCTGCTCCTCCTAGTGTGCAACTTCATGGCTCAAGTTGACAAAGGGTTAACACAACACCCAACACATACTTCATCATTTGTCTTCCCCTGCCTCTTCCTAAAAATGCTAATGATCTCATACCAGTATCTTTGGAGACCAGGTTGAGTTCCAGCTGAAGATCACTAGCCACATAATGAGCAACATATTGTAGAGTCTGATGATGATGGTCTTGAGAGGGGATTTTTCGGAAGCCTTCACAGAAACAACAAGGGCAGAAGCATTCCTTAAGTCTGGGAAAGGAGATAATATTAGAAAGATGCTTAAGCTTGTTCCACCATACTCAATGGTGTATAAGAGGGACAGAGGGTAAAACAATCAGACTTGCAAGGTTCCTGGAGCACTGGGGAACTATCAGAGGACTGGAAAAGCTATTTTCCAGAGCACCTGAAGGCAGGACAAGAAGCAACGGATGGAAACTAATTAAGGAGAGAAGCAACCTAGAAGTAAGGAGAAACTTCCTGACAGAACAATTAACCAGTGGAACAACCTGCCTCCAGAAGTGGTGAATGCTCCAACACTGGAAGTTTTTAAGAAGAGACTGGACAGCCATTTGTCTGAAATGGTATAGGGTTTCCTGTCTGAGCAGGGGGTTGGACTAGATGACCTCCAAGGTCCCTTCCAACATCATCATCATCATCATCATCATCATCATCATCATCATTATTATTATTATTATTACTTCTACTACTACTACTACTACATCATTTGTGTTGCTTTCAATTCTTTTTTGTCTTTAAAAGCTCAAAGATTTATTTTATAATAAAACAGAACACTCAATACCTTGACCCTAAATAATTTAACTGCAACATGGATGAAACTGCAACATGGATACTATTGCAGCTAACAAATCAAATTATGACATTGGAAAAACTTTAGCTGTAGTTGAGTCTTCCTCCCCCCCCCATGTAAAACAACCTACGACGATTATGAATCACAAAAATCTTTTCCCATGAGGTCACTACACTGATATTTCTGCTGGAATAAAAGAAATGTGTCCAGATTATAAATTTAGCAGTATTGTTTATTTAGAGAATATTGTTTTACTGTGTTTTAGTACTGGTTAATGATATTAAACTTCAACTTTTTTCAAACATAGTTTGAGATTCATGCCTTGCATGAGATTCAGTGAAATCTAAAAGTTTTTTGTTTGCTAGGTATTCAATTCAATTCAAATTTAATTTATATACCGCCCTTCTCCCATAGGACTCAGGGCGGTTCACAGCATATTTAAAAAACAGATACTATACACAAATACAAAAAATACAAAAATACAACAATATAAACCCCAATAAAAACCGAATTAAAAACCAAATATTGACGGCTGTGTTTCCAATTAAAATTGCTTCTAAAATCAT